>NC_135804.1:26807056-27074356 GCF_964213995.1 Mustelus asterias
AATTATATTTATAACATTAACCATATATTGACTAGTGTTAAAAATTTGTGAAGCTGTCGCTTGGCTCCGTTAGTTTTCAGATCTTTGTGTATTATCCACTTTTGCCCAAGTTTTACAATTAACCTTAAATTTATGAACTAAACGATAAAAAATTACAGGCGTAAAGGTATGATTAGATTTAAATTTATTCTAATTGAGTTCCTGATGTTGAGTGCGGGGGGGGGGTGGAAGAATCACAATGGGATGTGTAACCTCGCCTCTCGCAGGATTCTCTCCTTCCATCACCATTCACGTCCAATGTAAAAGGAAGCTTGAAATCCCAGCCACTGTCTTTCACCCTTACCACAAACTGCATCCCCTAGGCAGTACTCCAGCCCTCTGCCTTGCCACTACTTGCCACTGTCCTTTTTGACCCCGAGACAAGATTCCAACCTCATACCCACACCCTTATATATAAAAGCCTTGGGATTTTCCTTAGTCCTGCTGGCCAAGGCTTTTTCGTGACCCCTTTTAGCTCTGCAATGGCTCCTTTTATGGCAGCACTTTAATTTAAAATTCTCACCATTGTTTTCAAGTTCCTTTGAGGCCTTGCCCTTCCTTATCACTGTGGTTTCCTCCAACCCAACACCCCTCCCCCTGGGCATTTATGCACTTCTCCAATTCTGTCTTCTTGTGCATCACCGAATCTGTGAAGCATCTTCTGACATCGGTGCTATAAAAATGCAAGTTGCTGTTGAGTGTTTCAGGAATCAATAATGTTCCAAAATATCTTTCTTGCGCACACTTCAGACCTTATTCCCTTTATCATCATTTGTCACTCATGCCAATGATACAAATACAGCAGCTTGCAAATAATCACAAAGAGCCCCAGGGTAAGGGTAAACCCATTAATCCATCATCCTTAAATTAATTTTTCTGACCCAGTCACATCACTGACAGTATGAGTTACCAGACTGCCCCTTGGTTAAATAAGTAAAAGGAATAATAAGTCATACTGGCTGGGTTTTGTATTTCTAGAATTTCTTTGCAGGAAATGACAGCACATATTAAATACAGAAATATGGACGTGCATTCAAAGTAGAGATTAATGATGGGGTAATGCAAAACATTTCCTTTTGCATTATTAGTGCAATAGCAATGCTAATTAACTGACACCACTAACATGTTCCAATACTCAGCATAACAAAGAATTGATACAAAAGATTGAGTTGTGTTTGTTTGTAATACCAGACAATCTCATTTCAAGGGTAATAAACTGATTTATCAGTTGTAACCTGTTGAGGTTGCAGAAATCTAAATAGTTTTGTATAGATTTTTCCTTCTTCACAAAATGGCATTAACTTTTTAAGATTGCAAGACTGTAACGCAGGCAACCATTTAATTTAACTGGACAATGTTTAGAGTTTAACTTTTTAATACCTTATTGCTGCTGATTTTCCTATCTTAAAATCTCAGCCTTATAAGAATTTATCACAACACTACAGATAAATTACAACACAAATACTGAAATTCAGTGGCCATAGTTTTCCATTGCCAAAAACAGGAAATATTGTGGCCAATGTAACATTTGATAAGGCACAATGATTACAAAAACCCATTAACTAAATACAGCAGAAAAAATATTAAACTCTTTTTTTGTATAAAGGTCATATGAACATTCAGAATTTAAAACATCTGTTCAAAGTAAATCCTCTCTATACAAAAGATGTGTGGGTAATAAGCTACTTACTGCAACGACATATCTTGTAGCATGCAGCAATATTCACCATGCAAATGCTGCCAAAAGACAACACACAGTAATTGCAATAATCTCACCATTAGAGTCTGACAATTCAAACAAAAGGCTAAAATATACAGAATACCAATAATCATTATTTGCGTCAGGAATGTCGCCAGTAAACAGCAATATTCAAGCTTTAACTGATGGGTCGCTTGAGCCAAGTTCAATCCCCACAAGATCTAAAAACCCATTTAGTCAGGGTGGTCGTGAAAGCAACACAAGATGAATGGTTTATGGTTCATGGACTGATCAAGTGAAGGACAGGTCACCCCAGATTGAAATTTGAGTCTGGTGATCTTCCAGCTTGGTTTCAAATTTGCAAGATTGTATCTACACTTTGAATAAACACTGAAACCCACAAACTAATTTATCCTACATATTATTTACTTTGCACCTCGATGACCTTACATGCCAAATCAAAGAGGCACAGGCTGTGGTAAAATCCATTACAACTAATTATCCCACATTTGAGGCAAATAGAGTCCTCAACCAATGCAAATAACATGTTGGACATTTCTGTTATGAGCAGTCATGCTTGTGATATGTAGAATGAGGCCATTAGCCTCTTTGGAAGGATTGATACAGGTGAAGGAAATAATGCAGCTCAAGAACAATTAAGCTTATCTCAAGAATGAATACATGTTCGCACTATAAGGTTGGTGCCTATGCCTGATTTTAATGAAGGAAAAACTCAAAGAATACAAAAAGCAACGAAAGTGAAGGTTTTATCTTTTGGAGACGAGGCAGACAGACTACTGAATGAAAAAAAAGATTAATTTTGTAATCACATATTAGGAAA
Source organism: Mustelus asterias (assembly GCF_964213995.1). NCBI lineage: Eukaryota > Metazoa > Chordata > Chondrichthyes > Carcharhiniformes > Triakidae > Mustelus > Mustelus asterias. The sequence goes on from NC_135804.1 coordinate 26,809,636, forward strand.
TAGAATCAATTATACTTAAGTAGCAACAACGGGACTAGAAGGATAACACACAATTCTGGCTCAAATTAATTCTTCATCAGGGATCAGCCCAGTTGATAAACCATCTTTTCAGGATTTCTGACCATTCTTGATGAAAAGGATTTTGAGATGGAGTTACGTTGAAGGGTTGAATTTTTAAACAAAATAATTTATATGGGTTTAAATAAATGTCCCATGCTGGAGGCACTGAATGTCTGTGCCGAAGCTAAATGGGACAGTGTGAAATTCACAACAGCAAGAGCGGCAGCACTGCTGCCTCATAGTGCCTGGTTCAATTCCAGCCTCGGGTGACCGTCTGTGTGGAGTTTGCACGTTCTCCCCATGTCTACATGGGTTTCCTCCGCACGCTCGGGTCTCCTCCCACAGTCTGAAAGATGTAGGGGTTAGGGTGACTGGCCACTTAGTGTCATGGGGACTAACAGGATAGATGTGGGGTTACAGGGATAGGGTCTGGGTAGGATTGTGGTCGGTGCAGGCTCGCTGGACCGAATTGCCTCCTTCGGCAGGCCAATTAGTCAAAATGGCCTTATTCTTCCTGAGAAAAAGTCCCCTTAAACTCAAACCATCAAAATGAAATTATAGTTACTTTTATTGACAAGCCTACCATGGCAAAAAAAATTAGCTGCACACCTTCTCTTCCCCCCAGCCCCATTGCTGTAGTAACACAAAGCAATATATGCTCGTCAGGTTAAAAAGAAGACAAGAGTCTGCCTAGGGCCAGTGGCTGCAAAAATAAAATGCAAAAGATCAAGGTTGTTTGCAGTAGAACTTGCCCAGCAGGATAAGTAATGGCAAAATAAATCAAGTCAGTCAAGTGACAGGGGTTACTATCGTTTCCACTTTAAGGGAGATGTTAATCAGTGGAACCTGACGGTTGTTCTCTATGATCACTTGCTGCCCATTTAATAAAGCGACTTAACGATTCATAGATGACCTTTTAATCGGTAAGCGTTTCTCGATTCACTATTGAAAAGAATCAAGAAGCACACTGAGGCAAAGTGTGAAAGCATAATATCCAGTGCAGGTCACAAAGGGGTCGAAGTTTTATGCCCCTGAATAACCGCATCACTCAGTTAAATATTAGGTGGCATTTACACATAAACACAAGACACTCAGATTGCTTATGGGAGTAACTGCCTACAATGCACCCCAAGAGAATATCTAAGCTAAACGTTAAACACATCGCAGTGTCCATGACAACAGGAAAACAATCATCTTTGAAACACTATCAGTTTGAAAAAAGAACTACTCAACACAGATGGTAACATTCTTACTTGAGTGCTTAAATATCAGGTTGCATTTGTTTAGGTCTTTACATGAAGGACAGCAATAAGTGACGGTGCTTTCAAATGCATTTTAGTGGCTTTGAAATATATTTTGGTTGTTAATTTTTTCAAATATATTGACACTCTACACCAGCTTTCACCTGTACATGTAATTCAAAATGAAATGGGTTTGGAGGCTTAACATTTCAAGTAGCTAAATTCATTTCTCTAGATAGTGGGAAGAAAAGAAAACCAAAAGTTCAAGATTGATAATTGTAGTACCAGTGAACAATTTCCACATTCAGAGGTGAACATTCTTAAATACTTGCACAAATCTTTTTGAAATTCTCTGTTTGCAACTTTGTCTATTTACTGATGAAACTTTTGAACATTCCTTTAGGTTTACTCTTGTTCTATCAAGTGCTAATAAATAGATTGTGTTCCTTCCAGTAAGGCAGGGAGAGAATTGGTTTATCAGATTCAGCCCAGTTTCAGTAATTCAGCAGCCTCAGTCTAAACTGCTTCCAATTCAGTTGTGAAACATGATCAATGTAAGAGATGACTGCATGAGCTGCATCACACAACCTATCTTTTGTCAAAGGCCTCCTTATATGAGAACTGTTCCAAATGACAGTGCGGTCGTTCTCATTTTATCTTAGCAAAGCAAACCTTTCAATTCAGACAGCACTAAGCTCTCCAGGTGACAGAAAGTAGAAAGGTGCTTAATATATTTCATGCCAATTGTTTTTGCGGCAGTTCCTCTTTACTCTCCTCCCTCTCCTGGTTCCAGTCCTTCAGACCTTCTGGTAAGGTGGTGTCCTCTTCAAAGCTGCCAGTACCTTCAACAAACTCTTCATATGTGGATTTTTCGGAAAATGGCCGTGGTCCCAAAAGATCGATCATGTCACTTTTATCAAGCACCTCCTTCTCTAGTAATCGTTCAGCCACCTGACAAAAGGAACAAATACAAAATTACAGATCTCAGTTCAGTGGGACCAAAAGGAATGTTCCACACCTGGGAAGCAAGAAAACTCGCACAAAAACTTGGAGGGATAAATTCTGAAGTCAGCAGTGCAGACTAAAATTAAATAGGGGAAAGACTACAAGTTTTGTTGAATGTTAATCGCACCTTCTTCTTCACGTGTCAATGCAAAAATTAGGATGAAATCTAGTCAGTTAGTCTTAATCCATTAAAATGGCCTCAGTAACAGAGGGCACTGCTCAGTATCTACTGCCAGCGTGATATTTTGTAAGCTTTCACTCTTCCCTTTCCTAAACACATATTAGTTCAAATAATGTTGTCACATTTATATTAATTAGATATGAAAATATAACTGCTAGCAATCTAGGCAGCAGTGAAGGTATCAGAAAACTAGAAAGGACAATAGAACCAACACTGCAGATTTTATAAGTTACTCATTGACCGGATGTTGACTGAGTAATCATTAGTGCAAAAAGCTTGGAATGGCAGGATGTTACTTCTAAATAGTCCTTTGAGATTTGATAATTTCTCCAAAGGAAAACAGAATGGTTTACTGGCTGGTGAACAATGGAAACCGAAATGTAAAATACAGCAAGGTGAAGAGAGGAAGTCTGGTTTTGCAGAATTGATGCTCCAGTAACAGTACAATCACTCACTTTTTCAACTTCTGATCGCTTCTCTCTCAATAACACCAAGGTTCTCTGGTTTGCTGCACCAATAAGAGCCCGAACCTCTTCGTCAATAATCTGTGCTGTGATCTCACTGTACGGCTTTTCAACAACCGTTTCACCCTGCCGCGGAAGGTCAAAGGACACTTGCCCAAGTTTTTCACTCATACCAAACTGAACAATCTAAACGGCGAGAGGAAAAAATATAGGATTAATAAAAATAGATTGGAATTCTCAGATAGTGAGGACCTCAGGTGAAAAGCTGAGCCATGTGGAGCGGAAGTGGCAAAGCTTAATTTCCAGTCTCTGCTGAGTTAGCTGATTAGATGCTGTTTCTTGCATCAGCTTCACGAGACTTGATTACTCTGCATAATTAGAGAGAGAAACATCCCACAGGTCGAGTCTACCATTTACAGGATTCTGTAACAAGTTATTTACTACTGTGCTGATTCACTAAATAATTAATAGCTTAACTGAGTAAAACAAAATGCTTGCACATGAGAACAGACTATCTTTTTTTTGTATCAATATACATGAGTGAACATTGATCGTTTAGTGATGGCCTCATTAGACAGAAACTTGCCTGGAGAGCCTTCAGATTGTTGCATGATGATATCAGCTTTAGGAAGAGAGGGGATGGAACAAAAGTTAAGGGTATGGAACGCACAGAGAGAGCAAAAGATATGGTTTTGGTCTGCCTAGATTTTAAAGGTAATCGAAGACTGGATGTGGGGCAACCAATTGGACAAGAGGCTGTGCTGGATACTATCATCTCAAATGTGGAAGCTGACTCCCTGCATGTAGGTATGATCACCAAGAGGTAAAGGTGTAGATGCCATAAGAGAAGTTTTTACCATCTCTGGTTATAACTCAATACATAAGAGTTCCCTTGGAGGATTCTTGGAGGTGATGTTGGGGTGGCCAGGGAAACCATTGCTAGAAATACTTTGGCTATGGCTGGAATGCAGTGTGACTTTCTTCAGGGCCAAGTCAGTGATGTGGGAAGGACCATGATGTAATTAGAATAACTAAACCCAAGTGTTAGAGGAGAGACAGGCATGGATCTAGAAGAAAGAAACACTTTTTAAGATGACTGGAGATCGGAGAGTTGTTACTGGGATCTTTGGGATGGTAATAATTCTTTTTAAATATCTGGGATAGTGGCCAAAGAGCGGAGATCTCTGACAATAATTCGCAAAATGGGAGTTAAGAAGGGAGGTTTGATAATCAGAATTTTAGTGGGAAGGGGATCAATGGAGCAAGAGTACTTTTCATATAGGAAATAAGCTTGATCCGGTGGGTGTAAGGAAACATGAGAGATACACAAGAGTGCAAGCAAGAGAGAAAGGGGGAGAGCAGGAGAGTGTGAGAGAGGTAGAAGGGAAAAGACATAGGTTCAGGCTTCAGAGTGCTTTTAGAATGGAAGACAGGAAGATTATGCTTGGGAGCCAAGGAGAAGCACAGGCAAAAGGCTGTCTGTCTCTTTCATGGAGATGAAGAAAGCTACACGCTCAGTGAATTTAGGTGATGGAAGGGCCAAAGGTCAGTCAGTAAGGAGCTGGAAGCAATCTGGAAGAGAGTATTTTTTCCAGAGATCGATATAGAAAAAAAGATTGCAAGGGGTGTGTGCTGCAAGGACTGGTTGAAGATAAGTTGGTGACCAATGCCTTAGGAGATGGCAAGGTTAGAGCAATGACTGAATTTGGGTCAGGAACTTTATAAGGAGAGAGGTTTAGAGAAATTAAAATGGAAATTAATTCAGAGTTGAATGGAATACATATAGTGCACATTACAAATGATAATGATGCAATCACTTAGCAAGGTCAGGCAGATTGCATTTGCGCTGTATTGAAAATATTTTTCTCCTAAATAGCACATAGATAGAAATTGAAATATACTGACCTAGAAAAAAAATGCCCAAGTCAAACCATTAAGTTTAGTTAGGAATATAAATGACATCTCAAATATTAGACAGTCTCCTATAGCCATGATGTGGAGATGCCAGCATTGGACTGGGGTGGGCAGAGTAAGAAGTCTCACAACACCAGGTTAAAGTCCAACAGGCTTATTTGATAGCACAAGCTTTCGAAGCGCCGCTCCTTCATCAGGTGACTCACCTGAAGAAGGAGCGACACTCCGAAAGCTCGTGCTACCAAATAAACCTGTTGGACTTTAACCTGGTGTTGTGAGACTTCTTGCTGGTCCTGTAGCCATGGCAACATTCAGTGATGAAACAAAATACAAAAGTGCTTCATTATATTTCAAAAAAATGAATGTAACACAACCCGTAAAAATGTTTCCATTGGCTCTTTCCAACCAGGAGGAAAGAATGTTATGCAAATGAACAACACATTTCTTTGGTTGCCCCGGGAAAAAGGTTTGTGTAGTGTAAAAAAGGGGTCCTCCTTCTGCAAGGGACTCATTTGGGACTGGAGAAACACCACCCAAGAAGCCTCAGAATGAATCGCAGGTCAAACTGAGATTCAAACTCTGGTCTTCCGGATGGGTTTCCTCGAGTGTTAGACCTAACACACTTCCAAGTACACCAGAACAACTAAGGTGACAATTAAATATAAATGAGGGTTTACCTGGGCATAAGCACTCTGTGTGATTTTTTTCAGATCGTCCTGAGCACCAGTTGTGATACGATTGAAAAATATCTGTTCGGCCACTCGGCCACCAAGCATCATGCACATGCGATCGAAAAGCTGCTCTTTTGTGTAGAGATACTGCTCTTTGGGCAAGTACTGTGCATAGCCAAGACCTTTTCCACGAGGTATAATAGACACCTGCAGAAAGATTATAAATTTTAATATACAACATTAAATCATAAATCCTGACCTAAACGTTATGCCATACCTAGCTCAACAGCTCAGGTGTCAAAAAACTCTCAATACACCTAAAAGGAACAAACCTACCTCAACAATGATTCTTCCATATCTTTAGCTTCACCATAAAATATTAGCAGTACACATTAACAGAAATATATTTCCTTGAAAGGTTTTTCAGCTTTGAAAAATAGATCAAAATTAAATATGAGGGAAAAAAATTGTATTTTTCTAACTTGGTAGTTTGAAATAGATTTGGTGCAATCACAATCTGAAATCCAACAAAGTGAGGAGTGCATATAATTTAGGAATAAAACTGTTTAATATATCCTAAAGAATTGGTATTATGCACCACTCACCGACAGTCCTTGGAGTAATTTTGAGGTTATACATTTCTTTTTTGCCAAGTCATAAAATTAACCCTATAACTTATTTCTGGATTGTTGTAATATAAAAAAGGGCCATTTAGCTTATGCTAAACAAATTATTATAAACTGATTCAAGAGATGTATTGCAAAAAAGCAGTGCTATTGACTTTCCTCTCAGTTAATTAGTTGTTTTTCTCGTACTTTATTTCAGATTTCCTCTATTAGATTATTTCTCAAATTCTTCTACCGCTTTGAAAGAACCAACTTGTCCCATTTAGTACTCCGATTAGCTTAGTGGTTAAAAAGAAAAGGGCGGCATGGACACATTGGGCCAAAGGGCCTGTTTCCATGCTGTAAACCTCTATGACTCTGATTACACACAATCAGCTATGATCTTATCAAATGGTGGAGCATGCTCGAAGGTCTGAATGGTCCATTCCTGCTCTCATCCTATGTTCTAAAGCAAACAGTCAGGGAACAACTACTTTTGGCCTGGATAAGTCAGTGTCACTAGCAAAGTGTCACTCCTTTGTATAAATTATTACTCTGCTGCACTGTGCAACTGAGTTCTCGCATCCTAATCAATGTCAAACTATTTAATGCATACTTAGCACGCCCACCACTTCTCTTCCAAACATATAGAGATAACAGTTAATTCATTACTTTAAGCAGAGGGTCTGCATGCTCCAGGAACCAACCAACAATTGCATGTCCAGCCTCATGATAGGCAACTGTCCTTTTCTCATCGGGTTGCAAGACTTGTGTTTTTTTCTCTAATCCTAAAATGAAACATGAGCAAAAGAATGATTAGAAAATGAATGATGCGTATTTAACAGATGGATTGTTCAGTAATGTCTTGGTTTAGATGTTCAATGTTAATGAGAGTGCTGAGGCGTACAATGAAGTGGCCAGAGGATGGCCTTGTCTGAGAGAGACAATTGGAGTTAAAAGGTATGAATGGTAATAAAATTAAATCACAAATGTACAGGTAGAAAAAGCTCAATTAAGGTCATATATTCATCACCTGCCAAGAAGTATGTACAGATACAAAACAACATTTCAGAAAAAATATTACTTAAAGGGACAAATGTAGGAATTACAAAATGATCGTCACTATCAAAATGGCTCCCAGGCTACCAAGGTCTTGTCCTTTGTAATTCGATCTATTTGCACCCATCAGCAGCTGGCCCCACCCTGTCCAGTTGCTTCTCCTCCTCTACTTAAAATCCCTTGCCAAATAGGAATGATGTTCCATGAAGAGAATGCGAGGAGTTAGGGTCCAAATTAAATGCAGCTCTCGGCCTTTTGACTAAGATCAAGTGTAGTATGGTCGGCAGCCCATGGTCGGCCGCACTTGGTTGGGGTCATTGGGTTACACTGAAGCTTCATATGTTTCATATGAAGCAATTTTTTAATGCGGCATCTCGGCCTTTTGGCTAAGATGCAAATGAGCTCAAGTCTTGGAGGAGGAACCTCCCCCTTCTCCAATCAGCTTGGCTCATGTAGATCAGGCCCAGGACAGGGTGGTTTGGTCGCTCGCCCTGTCTTGTCAGCCTGGATCTGAAATGTCTCAACTTGTTGAGACTCTGGATTTGATGTGATTGAATTGGAAAAGTATTTTTAAAAATGCAGAACATCAAAGGTTAGATTGTTTCCCAAGCCACACACCAATTGGGATAGGGTCAAACAGGTTAGGGAATTGAACACATGGCTCAGAGAGTGGTGTAGGAAGAAGGACTTTTGATTCATGGGTCACTGCATCAGTACACAGGGCAGAGTGGGTTATTCTGTTGGGATGGGTTCCACTTGAATCAGGCTGGGGGGGGGGGGGGGGGGGGGGGGGGCGGCGGCAGTGATAGGTTTTGAAATCGAAAGAGAAATGTCAAGGCATCAAAACAGCATAGCAATCTAGAAAGACAAGCAGAATACAACATGATGGGGCAGAGAAATCAACAAAATTTGTACATCAATAATAAAGTCGTTGTAGGGGACAGAAGTAAAAAAAATGAAATTAAAAGTTATTTATCTAAATGCACAAATCATTTGCAATTAGACTGATGAACCAGTGACACGAATAGAGGATTCAACAACCAAGGTCACCATACACCACCGTGGACCCTGCTGGCTCATGGTAAACCCTCCATGTTCTCCTCAGACAGTAAGGCATTAATGAGAGATATTACTGCACACAACACACCTGCCAATTAAATACAAGAAATAATGTGACAGTGCAAAAATTACCAGGAGTAAACTCCTCATTAAGTCTCAAGCAGTAAGTCGTCTCACAACACCAGGTTAAAGTCCATTAGGTTTATTTGAAATCACGAGCTTTCGAAGCGCTGCTCCTTCATCAGGTGAGTCAGCAGTGCTCCGAAATCTCGTGATTCTAAATAAACCTATTGGACTTTAACCTAGTGTTGAGAGGTGTCTTACTGTGCCCAACCCAGTATAACACCGGCATCTCCCCCTCACATCTCAAACAAGTCAAAAATAAAGTGGTTACGAGCATCATAAAAATGGAAGCAATCACAGGAATTTGTACAATTACTCGAAGATTTGTGCACAGCACCTGCATCCCACGTTACTGCTTACAGGTACTCTGAAGCCCAGGCATGGTATCTGCCAGTTTAGATCTGCTCTGCTTTTGAGGCTTTGAACAGATAAATGGCCCCTGTTGCCAGAACCTAATGCATTGCATCATGGGCTCTCACATTGACAGCTTATAACTGATTTATATATATGATTGTGCAGTTGAATTATCATTCAGAAAAGAAACGGATGCTACAATCCAAAGGAAACGGCAGTTCTCATACTGTAAAGACTGTAAACAACCTCAGAAACCAGTAACTTTAAATTATAACCTGCTTAAAAAGAAAAACATGCTACTGCACAGCATCCTTATCGGAAACACATTATCTGTTCGTGTGCATTTAGCTCTATAAATCCCATCAGTTGACTACCTACATTGAGAAAGAAAGAAACTTGGCTGCAATAATCAATTTAAGTAATCATACTGCAATAGATATGCTGAAAGACTGACATCCGATATGTGCTGAGACTTGTCCAGAGAATAAACAGAAGCATAGACTAGATGGACCCAATGGCCAATTTCTGTGCTGTATATACTATGTAAAATACAGAGGGCTATTTATCATGGTGACATACACATGCATCGGGCTTCCTACTAACATGAAATTATCCCTTAATTTACTCAACCTGCTATATGGAAAACACAGAGCAGGGAATTGAACAACGTAGGGACGATTGTCCCAAAAAAATTCTAAGTGTCAAATTCACGGGAAAACTGGAGTAATTCACACTGTTTTTTTCAGTGGGAGTTCATCTCCCACACGCTGTGCAATGCAGAGGCCATCAGCGCGAATATTATTAGATTTCAGGGGTGGGGCTTATTCCCGCCGGGAGGCTGAAACCAGCGGGCCTCTGCACATGCACAGTGGCCCCAAACTGTCAGCCTCCCGCCTGCTGGCCAGCTCAATCACTGGCCAGCCCAGAACCACTGCAGTGCTGCCCCTCCCAACCCCCGATTGCAGTCCCCCCCCCCCCGATCATTCCCAGGCCCAGCCCCAATCTCCAGCAACCCCCCCCGGGGGACACAGGCTGGCACTGCTAGGGTGCCCAGGAGGCACCACCCCCCCCCTGTCGCCTGACTCCCTGGGGACCCCGATTGCCCCCCCCTTCACTCTAGCGGGGTCATCCTGATAGTTCCCCGAAAGTGGGGATCTACTATAAACCCCGCTAAAGTGAACTACTGTGGTGGTGGTGGCGGGGGGGGTAAAATACATCAAAAATAGATGCAAATAGTTTACTGGTGTTCTGCTGGTTTCCAGTGCAGATCTGACGGCACCAGAAATCCAGCACTGGGGGGGGGATGAGCATGCGGTGGGAATGCCTGTGCGAATCCTGCGCAGACCCAGACGTGAGATTCTCCTACCACGCTGCACTAGAAAACTAGTGCGACGGGGTGGGAGAATCGCCTCCTGTATCTGTGAAAGCTTCATCAATATCTATTAGGTGGTAATGCATTTTGTGCGAGAGAAATACTGTCTTGTCAGCAATCTTTGTTGTGAAAAGATCCATTGAATTTGCAGAAGTAGGACGGCACAGTGGTTAGCACTGCTGCCTCACAGCACCAGGGACCTGGGTTCAATTCCTGGTTTGGGTCACTGTCTGTGTGGAGTTTGCACGTTCTCCCTGTGTCTGCGTGGGTTTCCTCCGGGTGCTCCGGTTTCCACCCACAGTCCAAAAGACGTGCTGGTTAGGTGCATTGGCCATGCTAAATCCTCCCTCCGTGTACCCGAACAGGCAACGGAGTGTGGCGACCAGGGGATTTTCACAGTAACTTCATTGCAGTGTTAATGTAAGCCAACTTGCGCCGCTAAGAAATAAACTTAAACTTATACAAGCAAGGTAAAAAAAAAAACACAATCTTTTCACCAGCCGTCCTTCAAAATCAGAACTTGCTTGCACCTGAAATTAGTGAAAGAGTCACAGATCTCACTATTACTGGGGACCATCAGCATCCTGCATTCTCAAAATTGAGAAATCATAGAAAGTAGTAATAAGAATACCCAAAACTGGGATGCTGAACGTACAGCAAGCACTCAAGTCAACCTCACCTCCAATCACACGTTCTATTGCCTGTTCAAAGTGCTTCACGTGGATCGATTCATTTAAATGTCGAGCAGCGATGAGAGCAGCTTCATTACATACATTAGCAATGTCAGCGCCTGGAAAGAACAATGTGCCTCATCAGTCGCTGATACAAATTATAAAGTCTTAAATTTTCTGGGATGACTGGAGCTTCAGCATTAGGGAATAAAAATTGCCTTATCTTTTCTACCAACTGTCAGCATTAAGCTCTCCAAGGACAAGTAGATCAATAATCAGATGCGAGATAAAACTACTTGTAACTGGCCCAATCTTAACACAAGATCTCTCCTCGCAGAACTCCGATAGAGAGCTGACAAATTAATAGCAAATTATCAAATGTAGTGTTACTGAGAACTAGATTAAGGCTACCCAGACTCGTTTCAGATGGCTAACCAACAGGGAGCTTTGGGAACCTTCTCTCTGACCTGGTTTTAAACCCAATATCTGGAAATGCATTATAGTGTGCAAACCTACAATCAGCAAGTCTATCTAAATAATAGTTGTGACTCAATACCCTTAACTTTACTGTGAGTGTACTTTTTTCAAACAGTTTGTACTGGTCTAAACTGCAACATTTGTTCAACCTTTTCCTGTCTCATGAATACCTGGGGGTTACATACATGAGGGTTTGGTTTATAAATTTGGTAACAAGCTCTACACCGCACAAGGTCAGCAATGTATATCTTTTTCTGGGACTCACCTGTGAATCCAGGAGTGAGTGCAGCCAGTTTACGTGCCAGTGCTTCTTTACTGATACTAGGATTCATCTTCAGTGGGCTCAGATGAACTTTGAAAATTGATGCTCGTCCTTTGATGTCAGGAGGACCTGCGAGTCACAACAAATCAAGCCAAAGTTTAGATAAATGATGACAAGCCTGGCTGATTTATGTAGTAACACTACATAACGGCTCTCACATTGTTTAAATCATGCCATTTTTAAGAATTTCAGCTACTGAAGATAAAAGCCAATAACGTGACTTTCTGGCCACTCACACAGTTAAACTTTGTTGGCTGCTGTGGTAACTTGGCCACAAAAAGGTAGTCAAATGCGTTGTGACATTCAATCATCTTTACTTATAAACATATTGAAAAACAGTACAGCACAGACTCAGAACTAGAGGCAGTGAGTTGCACAGGTCCCTTGAGAGAAGGCTAAACCCTGCAAAAGCCCACGCTACTGATGACGTCACTTGTGCATACTCATACCCACCAAAGACATCAGTATCTACATTCAAATAGGAGGATGGATTACTATAACATCTCTCCCCCGCCCCCCCTTAATTTCAATCCCCCTTAAGAAAAGAAACATAATGAAACTCATGTTGCATCTGTATGTCAGTCTTTCAGGAGCTTTGCAACTATCCTGTGATCTGTGCAGTACCACTGGTGACTCTGTTGACACTGGTGAGGCTTGTTTCAGCGGAACTGGACTTGTGGGCACAGGTGTAGGTTGAGTTTCTGTACATATAGAAATAGAAACCCTACAGTGCAGAAAGAGGCCATTTGGCCCATCGAGTCTGCACCGACCACAATCCCACCTAGGCCCTACCCCCATATCCCTACATATTTACCCACTAATCCCTCTAACCTACGCAGCTCAGGACACTAAGGGGCAATTTTAGCATGGCCAATCAACCTAACCCGCACATCTTTGGACTGTGGGAGGAAACCGGAGCACCCGGAGGAAACCCACGCAGAAACGAGGAGAATGTGCAAACTCCACACAGACAGTGACCCAAGCCGGGAATCGAACCCGGGTCCTTGGAGCTGTGAAGCAGCAGTGCTAACCACTGTGCCACCGTGCCGCCCATGAATGTCTCTCATCCTCTCCTGGTGTAGAGTCCACTGCAGGAACCATTTTCCTGTCAAATGTCCACAGCATCATTTCCCTCTACTGCGTTATCTGGAACCTTTGCTGTCTCCGAGTCATGGTGTCTGCAAATAACTCTTCCTTTGGTCAATTTAGCTACCAAAGATACTGGATCACTTTGGTTGAGAATAACTTCAGGCAGCCAACATTGGTTATTGCCAAAATTCCTTAGAAACACAATCATTGGGATTGAAATGTCTCTCTTTAGTATGGGAGTCATGTCTCTGCTTCTGTTTTTCCTGTCCCCCTCCCACTTTGACATTTGGATATAGCAGATCCAGGTGAGACTTTGGCTTCCTATCCATCAGTAATTCAGCTGGTGCGAATCCTGTTATTTATGGTGTGGTTCAATTCTGGAACAAGAACCACGAGTGCTTGGTTCCCAGAGTATCATCTTCCACCCTCCTCAAACCTTCTTTCAGTGTGGAGACAGCTCATGCTGTTAAACCATTTGAAGCTGGATGAAAAGACACAGGATGCACATGGCGTATTCCAGTCGTTTGCATAAACTCTTAGAACAAATCACTTGTAAACATTGTGCCATGATCAGAAATAAGAGAATCCAGTAAATCATGAGTTGCAAAAAATTGACATAGCTTCTCTATTGTAAAGGGAGCTGTAATGTTGTTTACGATGCATACTTCTGACCACTTAGAACGTGTGTCCACGATGACTAGAAACAAATGACCCATAAAAGGCCCTGCAAAGTCCACATGAAGTCTAGATCACGAATGATCAGGCCACTTCATAGAAATCATAGAAATCATAGAAACCCTACAGTGCAGAAGGAGGCCATTCGACCCATCGAGTCTGCACCGACCACAATCCCACCCAGGCCCTACCCCCACATATTTACCTGCTAATCCCGCTAATCTACGCATCTCAGGACTCTAAGGGGCAATTTTTAACCTGGCCAATCAACCTAACCCGCACATCTTTGGACTGTGGGAGGAAACCGGAGCACCCGGAGGAAACCCACGCAGACACGAGGAGAATGTGCAAACTCCACACAGACAGTGACCCAAGCCGGGAATCGAACCCGGGACCCTGGAGCTGTGAAGCAGCAGTGCTAACCACTGTGCTACCGTGCCACCCAACAACTTCAACAAATGTAGATGGTGGTGCTATCTTTTGGTTTAGCTGACACACAGAACAGGATTCCACCTTGTTCTCCAAGTCCTGATCCATATTAGGCCACCAAACATACAACCTGGCTAAACTTTTCATTCAGGAAGCACCTGGGTAAGCCTCATGAACTTCATGCAAGACTTGTGAATGACCAGGGGATGGGAGAACCACCCTGGACCCCCAAAGGACACAACCATCCTGCACACTAAGCTCATCTTTCTGCCTTGTATATGGTGAATGAACGACTATAAAGGTACTGATAAAACTGTTTCAAGCAAAGGTTTTGGGCTAGACCTTCCTTCACTAACAGCAAATATCCCTGCTCAGCTGTTCTCAGTGTACGTGATACAAAACCAATGGTTTTTTCTGACCCATCCTCCATCAGATGAGGGAGTACTTTGCCAACACCATAGGGCGAGGTATCACATGAGAGAATGAGTTCTCTGTCTAGGTCAAAGTGAACCAGCAGATTAGCTGATTGTAGCAGTACTTTCAAATCCTTGAAAGCTTTCTCTGATGCTGGACCCCATTTTCATTTTGTTTCTTTGTGAAATAGTCAATACAGTGGCACCAACACTTTTGAAAGGTCTGGCAGAAACTTCCCATGATAATTTACCATGCCCAGAAATGACCTGAGATTTGACACAGTTCCGGAGTTTGAAGGTTCCTTGGTAGCTTTGACTTTGTTTTCCACTGGGAGCAAACCCTGCACTGTGATTTTATGAATCAAATATTCCACACTCTGTGCCTGGAAGATTCACTTGCTTCAGGTGCAGCCCTGCCTCTGAAAATCTCTTTAACACCTGATCCAGATTGGTGAGGGACTCCTCCTCAGTTTTCTCTGTGATCAAAATGTCTTCCAAATAAACTGCTACACGAGGAATCCCCCTGCCACAGATTGTCCGTTGTCCTCTGAAAAATCGCCAGACTGGAGGACACCTCGAAAACCAGACGGTTGTATTTAAACAAACCCTTGTGAGTGTTGATTGTGACGTACCGTTTGAGTCCTCCTCTAACAAAAACTGCTGATATGCGTGGCTCGTCAAGTTTTGCCTCCTGCAAGGGTTGGAAACAGATCTTCCACCTTCGGTAATGGGCAAACGTCCAACTTGTAGGCCTGATAAATGCTAAGTTTGTAATCCCTACATATGCACAAAGTGCCATCATTTTTAAGATGTGGAGATGCCGGCGTTGGACTGGGGTAAGCACAGTAAGGAGTCTAACAACACCAGGTTAAAGTCCAACAGGTTTATTTGGTAGCAAACGCCACTAGCTTTCGGAGCGCTGCTCCTTCGTCAGGTGAGTGGGAGATCTGCTCATAAACAGCAAACAGGGCATATAAAGACACAAACTCAATTTACAGAATAATGAATAATGATTGGAATGCGAGTCTTTACAACTAATCAAGTCTTAAAGGTACAGACAATGTGAGTGGAGAGAGCATTAGCACAGGTTAAAGAGATGTGTATTGTCTCCAGACAGGACAGCCAGTGAGACTTTGTGAGACAGGCAAGTTGTGGGGATTACAGATAGTGTGACATGAACCCAAGATCCCGGTTGAGGCCGTCCTCATGTGTGCGGAACCTGGCTATCAGTCTCTGCTCTCATCAAAGACTGTACTAATGCTCTCTCGACTCACATAGTCTGTACCTTTAAGACTTGATTAGCTGTAAAGACTCACATTCCAATCATTATTCTGTAAATTGAGTTTGTGTCTTTATATGCCCTGTTTGCTGTTTATGAACAGATCTCCCACTCACCTGACGAAGGAACAGCGCTCCGAAAGCTAGTGGCGTTTGCTACCAAATAAACCTGTCACATCATTTTTAAGAACGGGAACAACTGGAGCTGCTCCACATGAGAACTGAATGGGCTCAATGATTCCAAGCCTCTGCAGCCACTCTAACTCCTCCTCCACTTTGTTTTCCATTGCATAGAGCACTTTCCTGGGCTCAAAAAAGCGAAGAGTAGCCTGAGGATCTAGAAACAACTCAATTGTAGTGCCATGAAATGTACACAGTTCATCTTTGAAAACCTCAGGATATTTCTTAATAGACATCCTCTGTCTTGAACACAGTCACAGTGCTCTAATCTGATTTCTGTCAGTAAACTCACAAGTCCACTGATCAGAGCCCTTGACCACTGCTCACTATGCAAACTTGCTACTGACTACCCAAATCTTCGTAACATGCTGAACCTTGAATTTTTCTTTTCCTTTTATTTTGCTGCTCTCCCCTTGTCGCTAAAAAGATGTGATAACGTGGCCACAAACGTGTGATTGAATGTGTTGTGATATTCAATCTTCTTTACTTACAGATATATTGAAATACTGCACAGCATGGACTCAGAACTGGAGGCAGCTACTTACACAGGTGGTAAGACCCTCTGATCACCATGATCTAGACTTCATGTGGACTTTGCAGGTCCTTTCATGGGTCACATGATTCTAGTCATCGTGGACACATATTCTAAGTGGTTAGTCTTAAAAACTCAACCCTCAAAAGTCCGCACTATCAATGACATCACTTGTGCATGTTCATATCTGCTAAATACATCAGTACATACATTCAAATAGGAAGATGCTCACTATAACACATCATATAAACTGCATAATTTGTTAGCTGTTACCTTACCAATAAAGATTTGCCTGTCAAATCGCCCAGGTCTCATCAGTGCTGGGTCAAGGATATCAGGTCGATTTGTTCCTGCCAGAACAACAACATTTGTGCTTGTATTAAATCCTAAAAGGAGAATAAAAAAGTTAAATAACAATATGACCTGGTAGTTATAACTGTAAACTTGGTACGAATATTGTGTTGTGTCAATATGACATGAAACGAAAGCCAAAATTGTGTCACCAATTATTTATTTATTCTTTTACTTTTTTAAAAATGGACTTTCTGCTGATCCAACAAAAAAAGGGCTGCTACAAGTCACATGACAATGGAATTGGCCGTTTGTTCTGGAAGCTACTCTCAGGATTTACAAGAACAAAATAATCTTCCTCTCGTCACCATGGAATCGCACACTCAATTGTAAGGCATTATAATGACGGGCACTGCTGCCTCATAGCGCCAGAGACTCAGGTTTGATTCCGGCCTTGCCTACTGTGTGGAGTTTGCACGTTCTCCCTGTGTTTGTGTGGGTTTCCTCTGGGTGCTCCGGCTTCCTTCGACAGTTGAAAGATATGCAGCTTAGGTAGATTGGCCATGGTAAAATGCCCCTTAGTGTCCAAAGATGTGTAGATTAGGTGGATTAGTCATGGTACATGCATGAGGTTGTGGGGCTAAGCCAGGATAAAAAGGGGGGGGGGGGGGTGTAAGATGCCCTTTTGAAAAGTTAGTGGAGACTAGATGGTCTGAATGGCCCCCTGCTTATGAAACCAGAGGACTCGTAGATTGATGCCAGTTATGTCTGTAAAGCTGTTAATAGATTCATCTCACACTTGGAACTGTCCAGATCCATTTCAAAAGGGGACACTGAATGTCATTTGCCCCTTGATATGTTTACCCCTCTAGGGAAGTCAGAAGGACTGCCTAGACAATGGCTTCCAGACACAAGAACCTCCAGATGGATAATTACACTTTCATAAGCTAATAGCCAGGAAATTATTAGTCCTGAAATCAAAGCCAGTTCTAGACACTGGATAAACATCCTTTTTGAAATCATTGGGAGAGGTCACATGACTCAAGTGACCATTTTGAGAACTGTTCCTGAGAGCTAAGAAATCCTGGGTCTGCTGTTTAGCATCCAACCCGTGAATGCCAAGGAACAGAACTCCAGGCTGAGCAGCAGCCTACTCCCCAAAGCCCATCTCTGCTGGAAGATTTCCTATCATTGCCTGCAGGACTGACTCAGCCTCTTTGTTCCAACTTTATCTTGTGTGTCAGTGTCAACTATAAAGAGAACTTTGCACCTCCAGCTGAACTCGCATTTCTACGCGAAAGAACTCCTCATTGAACATTGACTCTAGATTCTGATAATCACGTGAATATTCATTTCTGTGGTTCTTGTACTGTTACTTTCCATTGTTGTAAAACTTTATTTTATTCTATCCGCAAAGGTAAACTCAACTTCCCCATTCAACATGAAATTTCCAGCCAACTTTTGCCCATTCCAAAAGGATTTTGATCAGAGACTCCTATATTGCAGTCAACACCATAGAAAGCATTCTTTCTGGTTGTATCACAGCTTGGTATGGCTCTTGCTCTGTCCAAAACCACAAGAAACTACAAAGGATTGTGAACAGAGCCCAGTCCATCACTCAAACCAATCTCCTACCCATTGACACTGTCTACACTTCCCGCTGCCTCGGAAAAGCAGCTAGCATAATTAAGAACCTCACTCACCCCGGACATACTCTTTTCCACCCTCTTCCTTCGGGAAGATACAAAAGTCTGAGGTCACGTACAAACCGACTCAAGAACAGCTTCTTCCCTGCGGCCATCAGACTTTTGAATGGACCTACCTCACATTAAGTTGATCTTTCTCTACACCCTAGCTATGACTGTAACACTACATTCTGCACTCTCTCCTTTATGTACGGTATGCTTTGTCTGTATAGCGCGGAAGAAGCAATACTTTTCACTGCATACTAATACATGTGACAATAAAAAAAACTCTTCACTGAAAAACTCCAAAAGAACTATTTCCAGGAGCCTCCACTGTTTCCCATTTCTTTGTGAGAATTCAATCCATTTGCAAGCCTAATGAAACTTCAGTTTATTTTTTCACTCATAGGCTGGATCTATCACATCTTGTCTTCTTGCCAAGATCTTGCCTGAATGGTGCGTGCCCGTTGCAATGACTTATCCTGTTGCAGCTGCTTGTTATTGATTGAACTTGCTTCATTTTACAAGTCTACAGCAAATAATTTGATTGGTCGATGACCACAATGGCAGCTCTCATCTCTGTACAATGCTGCAGGTGTTTCCATGATGTCAACATTGGGACACCATTTTAGCAATAACCCACATGTCACAAACAAAAAAAGCACGCAAGTTGATCAAATACACTGGCACACTCTGCTTTTCCTCTCCCCATTTTACAACAAATGCACAAAATGGTTGAAGTATACATGCACGTACTGCATTAATGTTGATTACTCATGCCTTAAATTTATTAGTCTGAAATGTAACTCGCCACATCCTGGTTCCCAATTCACTACATGTGGTTAATGGCTAATGTACTGGAGAACACTAGTGTAATTGAAGAGCGTGCATATATATCTTCAATTTCTTAAAATCAATTCTGATTACTCTTAGATGAAGAGGTTTATTTATGGTCTGACTGATTTCCTTTTCAAATTTGATTCCCAAGGTCAATTCAAGGCCAATGACTTTCTGAACCCTGAGCTAATGAGATACTCTCTCTGTTGATGGGAAACACTTCTGCAGGTTACAAAGTATTGGCTTTAAAGTGCACAGAAAATTTACAAATAAAAGTGCAATATCAATTAACAAGTATGAGAAACACACAAAAATACACAGGATTATGCCATACAATATTTAGTTGGGGTTTTATATAGGGACTTAAAAGTAAAATGATTTGTTTAATCACATTGGCATTCAGAAGATATGCTATTTTACAACAACCATTCCAACACATAAGACAAATGAATGAAATGGCCAGATCATGTTTTGTTTTTAGGTGTTGCTCGATGGATAAACGTTAGCCAGGACACTGGAAGAACTCCCCAGCTCTTCTTCAATTAGTGTTGTGTGTTATGTTGAAAGAGCAAACGGGGTCTTGTTTAACATCTCATCTGAAAGACAGTGGACTGGATTTTCACTGAATTGGGGTGACTCAGGAGCTCTTTAAAAATAGCAGCCAAAACCAGATTTCGAAATTCCTGATCCTATTCCCGGGGTTTCCAATTTTCGAGAGTGCCTCTTAAGGGTGCGGATGGGTTTAGGTCACCCAGCACTTCGGACTTGGCAGCTCCATTGCAGGGTAAGCATGTCCTAGTCCTCTGCAATTTTTACAGTTTCTGGCCATGTTTTCAATGAGTTGTGGCTCAAGGAACCTCAGAAATCAGAGCTGGCAATCAAGCAATATTTTCTCTGGGGAAAATCAGCAGATTCTGGGTTCCTTGCCAAGCCTCATTATGTATTCCTGGCTGAAAGCTCATTCATCAATTAGAGTACTAAAACACCTGAGCCCCAGAGAAAACATTGCTTAATTGACAGCTCTGCTTTCATACCTCTGCCATCAATTCACAATGTTTGTTTACACAAATTTAAGAGGTTTCAAGTGTTTGCAGTTTTAGCTATTGAAACTTTAAAGGGTCTGGATGATTGACACTTTTATTGCCCTGTAGTAAAAAGGCTTTTTTTAAAAACATACTGCAAAGTAATGAATTACTTTTTAAGAAACACATCCTATTGTCACTACAGGGTTATTAGTCTATACAGTATATTATAGGTCAATGGGCATGAAAGTGCTACAGCTTAGCATAGGGACAAGAGTGGGCCAATGGAGGGCATGCGTAGTGTGTGAGGGCTCAGGGGCTTATTTTAACTAGGCCGGATTCCCACAGCACCGAGGCTGGCCATTTGAACAGTCCACCTTGGCACCCGTCAAACATTTTTCTGGGTCAGCTGGACCAACTCCAGGCCACACCCGGCCCCAGCAATGAAGATCCCTTCCTTGCGGGCACTTTCCCCCGGGACAGGTGGGCTGAGCTGGGAATTTTCCCGACTCCTGCAACCCATCTCAATGATGAAAACCCAGACCAGCATCTCTGATAGTAAGAACTCTATTGGTACTGAAGTGTCAACCTGTTTTATATGCTTCAGTTTCTGGAGTGGGACCCAAAGCTTTTGGAATCCAAGGAGTGTTCCCACTGAGCCAAAGATAGTATTCTAGAATTTGCAGTTTTCTCGAATATTATATTCTATGGTGAAAACCATAAGTTGTTTTTATATATTGCTTTATTCATTTACTTAATTGATCTTGCATTTTGTTAAGGCCCATGATCGATGGAATGATAGGCATAATGTAGTGGACTGAAACTAGGCAACTTGCAGCACTAGAGATTGTAGATAATCATAGGGGTAGTGGACTTTGGTCATATGGAGTTTGAGATTCCACACCCCACAACTTATTCTAGCCTATATCCAGTTTTCAACGCTTTACTTGTGAGATGCTGCATTCACTGATTCTAATTGTGAATATAATGGGCTAACTCAGTGGAGAACGTACATCACTAAAGACTGGCTACAAGTCTTCAACGTACCTGAGAACTAAGTTTGGGTGTATTCAAGTGGACAGAAAAGCATTACATGAATGCTGTGACAATATGCTCTACACCAAATCCTCATATTAGATAGAATACATACACTTCATATTATTAAATTCTTAGTCAATGTTACACTGACTTTTGTACTACTCAAATACCAATCATGGAAACTTTTACCCTTGTCACGTACCATCCATTTCAACCAGTAGCTGATTTAGAGTATTCTCCTGTTCGCTTTGTCCACCAAAGTTTCCTCTGCCCCGTTTCCTTCCAACAGCATCAATCTCATCAATGAAGAGAATACATGGAGCATTTTTCCGTGCCATTGCAAACATGTCCCTCACCTGAAATAGGAATCACCACTCAACAATTGGCAAAATCTCCAACTCACGGTTTCATAACAGGTCATGTTAAAATAAAAATGTTAATGTTTTAATATCCTTACAACAAAACCCAATCCACACCTACTGAGGCAAACAGGCATTACAAATGAATACAAAAATCCATAGACAGGTTTAAACTGCAAAACGCAAACATAAGCACTTGTGTATGAAAGAGGGTGGGGCTAAACAGTGCTGAAAAGATGCAACTCATTTCAGATGACATATAGTAGATTCCTTTCTTACCCTGGCTGGACCAACACCAACAAACATCTCCAGGAACTCAGATCCATTAACAGTTATAAAAGGAACATTTGCTTCTCCAGCTGTTGCTTTAGCCAATAGGGTTTTTCCAGTTCCTGGTGGTCCAGAAAGGACAGCACCCTGTAACCAATGAGAAATTATTATTATAGGTATTGGATACATTTAGAAACTGCAATAGAATAGATTTCTAATATACATAGAATTAAAATAAGCTCATCTATAAATAAGGGCATTATTTTTAAAATTAATTTGCAAATGCTGCAACATAAACTCAGTGTGCAAATACTCCATACATCCTAACTTTCTTAAGTTTAAAATTCTGTATATTTTACACTTGTGCATTGCACTATTTTAGTAACTTACAAGTAAAAACACATCATTAATTGAACTGCTTTTCTTTAATGAGTTAATGTGCTACATGGCAATGACCTTTCAAAGAAAGTACCAGCAAAATTAAGAAAGTGAAACAAGGAACAAATGTTTTATACAGCACTTCTCATGACCTTGGGACATCTCAAAGTGCTTCACATCCAATGAGGCACTTCTGAAGTGTTGCACTGTTCACCTCTAATGTTACGATATTCTTATCCTACTCTGTAATATCTTTCAAGGCAGTTACTGACTAAGTCAACTATCAAATAATGCGTGGAATAGGAAAGTAAGAAATTTGATGCACAATGAAATATTTTCAAAGGCACGGTGTAAATTTTGGTTTTGAGATATTCCACATGCTAAGTTGGAGAATTCTTGTAATTAAGATGCCACGCTTTCTTTTGTTGCTTCAAACGTAAAACAAACTTCAGATTATCAACACAGTTTTGTATGAAATATAGTTTCCATACCTTTGGGATCTTGGCCCCCAAATCCTGATACTGCCTAGGGTTTTTCAAAAAGTTGACAAATTCCATGATTTCTAATTTAGCTTCTTCACATCCTGCAACATCCTTGAACTTGATATCAATCTCATCTTTCAATATTTTTGCTGTTGTTTCTCCCACACTGAAGAGGCCACCACTCCGCCCCCCACGGCCTGCTGCCATAGACCCTCGCCGTAGTGTATAGACTAAAAAGCCGATGAGTAACAGTGTGGGGAACATGCTTAGCATGAACGAACTGCAGGCAAAAAAAAAAGTTTGAACAAACAAAGGAGTTAAGATAACATGACTGCATCGACCCATGTTACCATACAAATCTACCAATGAACCAACAAAATCAGAATGTGCTGGAAACACAAAGCAGGGCAATCAGCATCTCTGAAGAAAATGGATACATTTACATTACAAATGCAAACCCTTCCACGGAACTGAAAATTAAGAGGTAGCCAAGAAAATAGAATCGGAAGATGAAGATGGGGTTGGAAATATTATTGAGATGTACACAGAGAGGAATCATGAGCATTAAGTCAATAAAGAAACAAAGTGTGCAAATAGCTGAGGAAGTAGGGAGGCCTGGGGGAAGATGGAAAGACTTAAAGCCTAGGGGTCAAATTAAATCAGAGATAAACGTGAGAATAAAATTAAATTAAAAGTCTGATCTCTCTGTTCAGATGAAACGGTTGTAGAGTGTCTAGGGGAAAGATGAGATATGTACTTGAAGCCCTAATGCGAGATAGAGGTTTAGAGGAGTCATAGAGGTTTACAGCATGGAAACTTCGGCCCAACTTGTCCATGCTGCCCTTTTTTTTTTAAAACCCCTAAGCTAATCCTAATTGTCTGCATTTGGCCCATATCCCTCTATACCCATCGTACCCATGTAACTATCTAAATTATTTTTAAAAGACAAAATTATACCCCCCTCTACTACTACCTCTGGCAGCTTGTTCCAGACACTCACCACCCCGTGTGTGAAAAAATTGCCCCTCTGGACACTTTTGTATCTCTCCCCTCTCACCTTAAAACTATGCCCTCTAGTTTTAGACTCCCCTACCTTTGGGAAAAGATATTGACTATCTACCTTGTCTATGCCCCTCATTATTTTATAGACCTCTATAAGGTCACCCCTCAGCCTCCTACGCTCCAGAGAAAAAAGTCCCAGTCTATCAGCCTCTCCTTATAACTCAATCCATCAAGTCCCGGTAGCATCCTAGTAATCTTTTCTGCACTCTTTCTAGTTTAATAATATCCTTTTTATAATGTGACCAGAATTGCACACAGTATTCCAAGTGTGGCCTTACCAATGTTTTGTACAACTTCAACAAGACATTCCAACTCCTGTATTCAATGTTCTGACCGATGAAACCAAGCATGCCGAATGCCTTCTTCACCACTCTGTCCACCTGTGACTCCACTTTCAAGGAGCTACGAACATGTACCCCTAGATTTCCTTGTTCTGTAACTCTCCCCAACGCCCTACCATTAACTGAGTAAGTCCTGCCCTGGTTCAATCTACCAAAATGCATCACCTCGTATTTGTCTAAATTAAACTCCATCTGCCATTCGTCAGCCCACTGGCCCAATTGATCAAGATCCCGTTGCAATTGGAGATAACTTTCTTCACTGTCCACTATGCCACCAATCTTAGTGTCATCTGCAAACTTACTAACCATGCCTCCTATATTCTCACCCAAATCATTAATATAAATGACAAAGAACAGTAGACCCAGCACTGATCCCTGAGGCACACCGCTGGTCACAGGCCTCCAGTTTGAAAAATAACCCTCTACAACCATTTGTCATCTTCTGTCATCAAGCCAATTTTATATCCATTTAGATACCTCACCCTGGATCCCGTGAGATTTAACCTTATGCAACAACCTACCATGCAGTATTTTGTCAAAGGCCTTGCTAAAGTCCATGTAGACAACATCAACTGCACCATATAGACTCAGTGGCCGAACCCTCGGATATATCCCTGTGATTTTTAAAAGACCAAATTAACATGGGACTAAAGAGAGGTTGGAGGATTTGCTTGGCTTGTGCTACAGGAAGAATTGCCGAGGAAAAAAAACTTAATTGTGAAAGACAGTTCAGAGATTAAATGTTCCTTGGCTGAGAAAGGAGTAAATAAAGAAGCAAACCATTGGGAGACAACCTGGTTACTGGGGAATTTACTTTATACTTTGTCTACTTTATAGTGTAAGTACATATATGAAGCGTATTTTTGATTGCGTGAAAATGAAAAAGGGCAGTGTCCTGTTTTCTGGTTTTAAGCAAGTTACCTACAAAGTTATTTAGTCAAAGGCGATTTTAGTCTTTTGTTACAGTAAAAGTCTTAGAATGTGACATTTTGCCATGTCATCCTTTCAGCAATTAATTGGAAGTGCAAAATTATTTTTAAAAGTTAACGATCTTAATCGAGATTGTAACAGCAGAGGAGAATCTTTAGCTGACATAAAGAACGCTTCAGAAGTCTGTTGTGAAAGATAAGTGGCATTAAGATGTCTGATAGCCATCCATAACTTGAATGGATGAATACAGTTTAGAAAACTGCTGAACATATTTGAAACCTTTTTTTATTTATTCATGGGATATGGGTGTCTCTGGCTGGGCCAACTTTTATTGCCCTTCCTTAATTGCCCTGGAGAAGTGGTGGTGAACTGCCTTCTTGAACCAGTGAAGTCCATGTGGTACAGGTTCACCCACTATGCTATTAGGGAGGGAGTTCCAGGATTTTGATCCAATGACAGTGAAGGAACGGCGATATATTTCCAAGTCAGGATGGTGAGTGGCTTAAAACTCACCACAAACTGGATGTGGCATAACTGCAGAGGTTAGATCTGATCCGTTGGTCATGGAATGGCTTAACTTTGTCTATTACTTACTGCTTATGTTGTTTGGCATGCAAGTAGCCATGTGTTGTAGCTTCGCCAGGTTGACACCTAATTTTTAGGTCTGCCCAGCGCTGCTCCTGGCATGCCTTCCTACACTCTTCACTGAACCAGGGTTGATCCTCTGGCTTGGTGGTAATGGTAGAGTGGGGATTATGCCAGGCCATGTGGTTACAGATTGCATTTGAGTACAATTCTGCTGCTGATGACCTGCAGTGCCTCATAGTTGCCAAGTCTTGGGCTGCTATATCTTTTCAAAATTTATCCCATTTAGCACAGTGGTAGTTCCACCATAATAGAGAATATCCTCAATGTGAAGATGGAACTTCATCTCCACAAGGACTGTGCGGTGGTCACTCCTACCGATACTGTCATAGACTGATCCATCGGTGGCAGACAGGTTGGTGAGGACGAGGTCAAGTATGTTTTTTCCTCTTCTGGTTCCCTCACCACCTTCCGCAGACCCAATCCAGCAGCTATGTCCTTTAAGACTGGTTTAGCTCAACCTGTAGTGGTGCAATGATGAACACTGAGGTTCCCACCTTCACTGCTTCCTCCAGTGGGAAAGGACATATCTAAGGATGACGATAGTGGTGTCTGGGACGTTATCGGTAAGGTATGATCCCATGAGTTTGACTATATCCCAATTGTGTCAAAACCTCCTACAAAAAAGACTTTACAGGGTCAACAGCACTGAGTTTGCCTTTGTTGTTTCCAGTTGATGATGGGTGGTCCATCTGGTTTCATTTCTTGTTGATAACTGAATGGCTTGCTAGGCCATTTCGAGGGCCGTTTACATAGCTGTGGATTTGGAGTCACACGCAGGTCAGATTAGAACAGCAGGTTTTCTTTCCGAAGTGACATTAGAGAACCAGATGGATTCTTATGACAATCGGCAATGGTTTGATGGTCCTCATTAGACATTATTGATTGAATTCAAATTCCAGCACCTGCCTTATGGGATTCAAACCTGGGTCCCCAGAGCATTGTTCTGGTTCTCTGGATTTCTAATCCAGTGACAATAACACTGTGCCAACACCTCCCTTATCTGGTGTATGTTTATTTTGTACAATGCCTGAAAGCCCTTTAAATTATTTAAGGGTCTGGAAATCCACCATCCAGTTGCATACCTCCAATTCTACAATATAATTATTAAATAACACTGTTCACTGTGGTAAATCACTAAAAATTAAGCCTTACTCTATACAACGATTTGCAGAATGTCATTGAGGTTTTTGACGAGTTTAACTAATTAAACAGGAATTGTTGATTTTCAGGGAATCTGGCTTGAGTTACCAATCTAGACAGTAGGAAAGAAATAAATTGTGTGCAGTTGAGGAGGCACTATACTGCTTTAATAACCATCTCTTACAACAGCAAACAAGATTTGATGCCTTTGAGATCAGTAACTCCTCAAAGTCAAGATTGTCCCCATTTCCTGAATACCAATACCCAGCTCAGAAATACATTTCCCAGTCTGCCTGCTACAGCAATCGTAACAGGCAAGGGGCGGACCATGAAAAGGTCTGTTGACCTCTGGGTGGGACTTTCCAGTTTCGGGGCGAATGTGGCGGGAAAATCCCGCCCTTCAAGTCACTAGACTAGACATACAACTGTACAAACACTTCAACACAAGTCCTCATCCTTATTTTAAAATGGTCATAAGCATACACACATATTTGGTTCCCGACTTACCCGTCACTCTCGGTGTTGTAGACCACAGCTGCACGATTTGCTGGTTCAATTCCTATCTCTTGTTGCACATTTTCTAAATTGCGCTCAAATGTATCGACACTTCCAATGTTAAACCACACGTAGCTCTAGGTGGATAGGGGATAGAATACCAAATTAATAAGCAATCCTGTAATCTATGCTCCGACATTTGGTCTAGAAGGTCGAGAAACAAATTGGGTAATTTATTAAAGTTTTACTTCAACAACATCAAATATCTAACTCTGTATTGAGAGATCTTTTTGAAATTCCCTGAAGCACTAACTAAATTTGCATAAATTGAATCTTAAATAAGTAGATTATCAGCTGTGTTCGCTGCCAACACCGTGCACACACAAATGTACCATTTTGCTCCATGACATCATTGCGAGCCATGCAGCAGGCCAGGAGCAGAGATGCTCATCAAACAGATATTAAAGATAGTGGTTGGAAAAGCCTCACCTTCTCTGAGCTGGGCGGAGGGAAGGAATGGAGCTGGGGAAGGAAAGAAGGCTTCAGATCCACTCCGTGATAGCCGCAATTTCAGATTACAACCTCTATATCCCGCATTTGCAGCACCGTGGTTTCTGCTGGTCGGATCTTATTCAGATCCTGAAGCCGAACACCCAGTTTCTGAGCCCCAAGGAGGGCGGGCCGTTGACGCTCCTTGCAGTTTCTGAATCTCCCGCACCGGAGCCTTTTCCCTTAAACCCAGGCCTGTCAGTGGGAAGCAGCCTTGGGGCCACCAAGTGGATCAGAAGCCTCTCCTCCTTCCCCATCCCCAGAAACTACAGGCAAATGTCAGAAATGTCAGATGGTTTTGATTTGATTTATTGTCATATGTATTGACATACAGTGAAAAGTATCATTTCTTGCGCACTGTACAGACAAAGCATATCATTGAAAGAGAAGGAAAGGAGAGAGTGCAGGATGTGTTATTGTCATAGCTAGGATGTAGAGAAATATCGACTTAGTGTGAGGTAGGTCCATTCAAAAGTCTGACAGCAGCAGGGAAGAAGCTGTTCTCGAGTCGGTTGGTACGTAATCTCAGACTTTTGTATCTTTTTCCTGACGGAAGAAGATGGAAGAGAGAATGTCCAGAGTGCATGGGGTCCTTAATTATGCTGGCTGCTTTGCCGAAGCAGCAGGAAGTGTAGACAGAGTCAATGGATGGGAGGCTGGTTTGCGTGATAGGTTGGGCTACATTCACGACCTTTTGTAGTTTATTGCGATCTTGGGCAGAGCAGAGCCGTACCAAGCTGTGATACAACCAGAAAGAATGCTTTCGATGGTGCATCTGTGCATGCAAATGCATTTAAATCACCGTTGCGCCCGTTTCAGGCGTGAATCGGATCGCAGCCATTTTCGGGCCTTGGTAAAGTGAGCATCTGTGCGGACGTAGATCGCGTTAATGGCCTCACGCCCGACTTCACCAAGTTTTCGACGGAATGGCAAAATCGGGCCCTCTATCTCATTCCTGTACTCTGTCTCGTCATTGTTTGAGATCCGACCCATTACAGTGGTGTCGTCAGCAAACTTGAAATCGAGTTGGAGTGGAATTTGGCCACACAGTCATTGGTGTATAAGGAGTACAGCAAGGGGCTGAGAACACAGCCTTGTGGGGCACCATTGTTGAGGAGTGAAAACAAGTAAGTCTGAACTGTTAGGACAGGGAGAGGCTGCGTCTGTCTCCTGCAAATTACATCACTGGTTTTCTGCACATGTGCAGACAGCTTTCAGTGGCCATCTTGCACAGCCACCTTGCACTGACAGGTGACACAGTGTAGATTCCTCTACAGGGATGATAGGAAGCACAGATAAATATAGATGGACTGAAACGTTATATATTATTATTTGACCTGACATTTGGATTCAACTGCATTGTTCTATGTGAAATATGTTTGGATGGCATCAACTTGGCTCTGAAAGAGCAGCACACACCTGCCAACAATCGAGTACAAAATGGTCATCTCAGAAAAGCTACAAAATGAAAATAACTTGGAGTTAAGCTCTATGACAGGGCAATGCTGTACAGCAAGTGCTAAATGTGGTCCTCTAGGGGTAGCATTCCTCACCTTGATTGGCACAAACTAATCAACCCATCAAATAAGAAAGCAGTTTTAAAACTCAGTATGGTTCCCCTGTTCCTTAGTTTAGAATACATATAGCAAACAGTTGGCTTTAGAGGGGGGATTAAAAGGAGAAAACAATCAGATATATACTCCGGATTTCCAGGAGAACAACAGTCATGGCCTGAGTGTGCACTTTAAAAAAAATATCAACTGCTTTTAAATATATACTCACACTTAATGATGCTTCAGAAACGTTACAAGTTTATATGAATCTTCACCTAATGTATTCCTCTAAAGAATTGCCCTTTTTTTTTTGCATTTTATAACAAAATTCCATAGCAGCTAAGAGCTGTAAGCACGAGCTCTTAACTCAGATTAATACAGCTTCAATGTGTATTCACTAGGCTTGCTGCAGGGTACACTGAATGCTGGGACATGAGTGCCCTCTATTGGCTGGACTCACTTTCAACATTAAAATAAAAACATAAAATGCTTGGTAATGCTCAGCAGGTAAAGCAGCATCTGATGAGGAGAGAAGGTAGGAGTAATGTTGCAGGTCTGTGTGCTTTTATCAGAATCCTTCATCAGAAAAAGATTTTTCACTGTACCCAGGCAAAAAAAAAGTGTAGGTTAGTTTAGACTTACAGCATCAGTTGTAGTTCCTGGAGTGAAAATCACCCGCACAAACTGCTTGTTGACAACTTCCAGGCGATCGACCTGAAACAACAAATGGACAGAATGCAGAGAAGTCCTGTGTCAGCAAAAGTGAGACACGTGTTTCATCAATAACTCTGAAAAGGTGATACCTTAACACCACAGAGAATTGTCACAGTTTCTGACATTTTGATCTGAATATACAACAAGACCCTGTTCATAGCTTTCCAATTAAAATTCACACTTCCCCAAAACCCTGTATGAACCTTCAAAGGAGGAACGGAGCAAATGTCTTTACCTTCAGCAGAGAAATTTCCTCAAACCCGAGGTCACATTGCTGAAATGGTAACACTCAGTCTGTTCTTACTAAAACTGTGAAGCTGTATTTCATATAACTGAAGTGGCAGAGTGAACCTCTCAGTCCCAGCAAGGTGGGCAATAAATACAGGCATTTTGAACAATCCAGAAAATAAATAAAAATAAAAGCAAAAGGTTACTTTAATATAAAACCCGACAGTGTTAATGTTTTCCATTGCGTAAAAAGATTGAACAATTTTCCACACACGGTTTACAGGTCAGTTACAAAATAAACAGTTAAGTATATAATTAATAGTAACTATGAAATTTAGGGATTTTGGTTTCAATAACAAATTGAAAGGGACAAATTAATATCAGTAAATTCAGTGGCAGCACTTGTAATGGCAACAATCTGCTGAATCAGCCAAGCACAAAAGGTAATTACCGTCTGCACCATTTCACTTTGTGTGATGCAATCATCACACTGGGATGCAAACATCCCAGTTATCAAATGGGCAGATTTCAAACAATATGGTAGAACTTATTATTCTTGGCAAGATGCTGAAGTCAATCATCATGAAACTAATCATTCAGGAAAATTGAATATAATCAAACCTAGTCAACATGGTTTTATGAAAGGTGAATCATGTTTGACAAATTTGCTCAAATTCTTTGAGGATGTAACAGCGGGAGTAGATAGAGGGGAACTTGTAGATGTAGTGTATTTAGATTTCCTAAAGGCATCTGACAAAGTACTGTGTTATACAGAGCCCAAAGATGCTGGCAGACCAGTCTAAGCGGTCAATCCCAAAGTCTAAGGGTGCGATCTTACCAGCCGTTCACACCACGCTCCCCGCTGCAGTGAGGAAGGAAATTTGGCACCCAACCAAATCTCCGTTCACTGCAGCAGAATGGGAAAATACTGCCGGCGTGAACGGCTGTAACATTCTGGCCTTCTTTGAGAACATTACGTGCGCAGTAGACAATGGGGAACCTGTGGATGTGGTGTATCTGGATTTCCAGAAGGCATTTGACAAGGTGCCGCACCAAAGGCAGCTGCATAAGATAAAGGTGCACGATGTTACGGGTAACGTATTAGCATGGATAGAGGATTGGATAACTGACAGAAAGCAAAAAGAGTAGGGGTAAATGGGTGTTTTTCTGGTTGGCGATCAGTGACTAGTGGTGTGCCTCAGGGATCAGTGTTGGGACCGCAATTGTTTACGATTTACATAGATGAATTGGAGTTGGGGACCAAGTGTAGTGTGTCAAAATTCGCAGACGATACTAAGATGAGTGGCAGAGCAAAGTGTTCAGAGGATGCTAAAAGTCTGCAAAGGGATATAGATAGTCTAAGTGAGTGGGCAAGGGTCTGGCAGATGGAGAACAATATTGGTAAATGTGAGGTCATCCATTTTGGAGGAATAACAGCAACATGGACTATTATTTAAATGGTAAAAAATTGCAGCATGCTGCTGTGCAGAGGGACCTGGGTGTCTTTGTGCATGAATCACAAAAAGTTGGTTTGCAGGTGCAGCAGGTTAATTTGCAGAAGGCAAATGGAATTTTGTCCTTCATTGCTAGAGGGATGGAGTTTAAAAACAGCAAAGTTATGTTGCAGCTGTATAAGATGCTGGTGAGGCCATACCTGGAGTACTGTGTACAGTTTTGGTCTCCTTGCTTGAGAAAGAATATACCAGCACTGGAAAGGGTACAGAGGAGATTCACTAGATTGATTCTGGAGTTGAGAGGATTGGCTTATGAGGAGAGACTGAGTAGACTGGGGCTATACTCATTTGAATTCAGAAGAATGAGGGGAGATCTTATACAAACAAAGATTGTGAAGGGAATAGATAAAAGCAGGGAAGCTGTTTCCATTGGCAGGTGAAACTAGAACTAGGGGGCATGGCCTCAAAATAAGGGGAAGCAGATTTAGGACTAAGTTGAGGAGGAATGTCTTCACCCAAAGGGTTGTGAATCTGTGGAATTCCCTGCCCAGTGAAGCAGTTGAGGATATCTCATTGAATGTTTTTAAGGCAAGGATAGATGAATTTTTGAACAGTATAGGAATTAAGGGTTATGGTGAGCAGGCGGGTAAGTGGAGCCGAGTCCACGAAAAGATCAACGTAATCTTATTGAATGGCAGAGCAAGCTCAAGGGGTCAGATGGCCTACTCCTGCTCCTAGTTCTTATTCTGACCTAGGTCTGAGCATCCGAGAAATTTTTCACCAGGTGGCATTGTTGATAGTGGCAGATTTCAGGTGACTGAAGACTGAAAAATTGCTTTGATCCAGTCCACGCTGATCTACTTTCTGTTTGGAGATATCTATCCAAAAACCTTTCTCCCACTCATTCTGAGCTAGATCAACTGCACAAGCATTCAGCATATCAATGGAGGCCCTTAGCAAGCTCGTTGAAGTGCGCAATCTTTAGACAAGTGGTCCACAGAACAGGACCCCACCCCTGTCATTATAACACAATGTTAAAAGATAGTAAATGCCCTCATTTAAAAGGAACAGAAGGAAATAAGTTTGTTTATTTAATTTAAACATTTTGCATTTTTAGGCTAACCGTTATTACATGAACATCATCTTCAGATAATTTTTGGTGTATTTTTATTTCGATATGTCTGGCAACATGAATATAACATTTTCAAGTTAACATTTCATTTAATTTTCCCTACTTTTCTGAAGCAGAGAATAGTTGAAATGCTTATCTAACCAGAGCAGAAGAATCATTTAAAAATATCAAAGGGAATTTCCCTGAACAGAAACACATTGTAAGAGTTCTGCAAAACAAGATGTCCCTTAAAGATTATGAGATCTGTTAAGCATCACCCACAATATAACGATGATTTCACCCAAGGTGTACCGTGGCATTTAACTGGGACACACTCAGAATAACTTGCCCATGACCTTTGGCAAATCATTGTTATCTTAATGCCAGGGTTGGTTTGAAAGCATTCCAGTTATGACGTTTCATGTTCAAGTGTCACTTAGTACAAGCAGACATGCCAAAGAGATCAAACAGGACAAGTCTGGCTGTCAATAAGACGTGAAAAAAAAATCAAAACGTTTTTTTGTTGCTATTTCAATTTGGACTTCTGCTGAACCACAAAATGGCTTCCACAGGTGACATGACTCAAGGCTGGAAATTGGTTCTGGGAGACAGCAACAGAAATTGCAAGAACAAAAAATCCCCACTCTTGACCTTGTAGAATTTCACACCGTATTGTAAGGCCATATTATAATCACAAAACTAGGTGACTATAGTTGAACAGACTCCTCCAGCTGGGACAATAACAAAGACAGACATGTCAAAACTCATTATACCTGAAGAAGCATTAAGAGCCACAATTTTGTTCCTCAGGGAAACAATGGATTTTGGCCAGAAGCACAGAAACGTAATTTAACTCCATAATGGGCCATGTCACATGACCTTGTGCTTCTAGTCTTTTGTGTTGTTTAATATTACATGTCTAGCCACATAGCTCAGACTGCTGCTTTAACACCCACTAGAAAGATTGCCACCAGCTCCTGGCTGACCAAGCACCGGTCACCACTTCTCAAAGCCTGTTTTGATTTTAAAAGTCGCCAGTCATAAGCAGTTCAAGCACAGAATCCCCATTGTGCTATGTCAACATTCTTTGCCAGGATTTGTGTTGCTGTCTCCAACCAAAAATGCATCTGGAAAGAGCTCTGCCACGAAGGAAACGCACTCATTTTGGCTTCTCAGACTTTGGAAATCTTGTGAACTAATATTCATTTCTGTGTTTCTTTTACTGATGCTGCCCATAAATGTAAATCATCTTCTTTTCCATCTCCTCCCAATTGTGTTGTGAATGCTCCCCACCCTCGGGATTGAATCTAAATAAATTAACCTTCTGAGTTAGTCATAACGTGAGTTTCCTGCAAGTTATTATTAAATGGGATCACACAAACCGAGGGTTAAGGGAAAAACACCACAACCTAGTTTTAAAATTATTCAAAAACACCTCTGCTTATGGACAAATAGGAAGAGGGTGGCACAGTGGTTAGCACTGCTGCTTCACAGCGCCAGGGATCTGGGTTTGATTCTCTGCTTGGGTCACTCTCTATGTGGAGTCTGCATGTTCTCTGTGTCTGCGTGGGTTTCCTCCGGGTGCTCCGGTTTCCTCCCAGTCTGAAAGACGTGCTGGTTAGGTGCATTGGCCATGCTAAATTCTCCCTCCATGCACCCAAACAGATGCCGGGGTGTAGCGACTAGGGGATTTTCGCAGTAACTTCATTGCACCGTTAATGTAAGCCTACTTGTGACACTAATAAACTAAAATGAAAACTCTCTCCTGTCTAACACCATTGTGATACCACCATCCAAAATAATAGGTCCATGATTCCATTTAAAAGGGAGGGGAATGGAATATTAGATAGATTGTTCAAAGATAACACAGGTGCGACGGATTGAATGGCCTCCTTCTGTGCTGTAAAATTTAATGATTTACTGATATCTGCAGGCCTGGCACACCTACCTGTCAATGGCTGCAGTGTATTGGCTCTGCAGCCTCCACATCAGCTGCTTACAGATCTGTTCCATCTGCTGTAAGGATGCTGGCACCCAACCTGCACCATAGGGACAGCATTGTCAGTGGCGGCAAGATTACCAGCACACTCAAATCTTTTGTTTGCACCTCCATCCAGTCTAGCACACGGGTTATCAGCAGTATCAGCCAATACACTGCCTGCTGAAACGTGCAACAAGTGACTGTTGCCTGGCCAATATCACTATGTTAGGTGGGGGGGGGGGCGGGGGTGTGTGTGTGTGTGTGTGTGTGTGTGTGTGTGTGTGTGTGTGGGTTGATTCCCAGCTTGGGTCACTGTCTGTGTGGAGTTTGCACATTCTCCGTGTCTGTGTAGGTTTCCTCCGGGTGCTCCGGTTTCCTCCTACAATCCAAAGATGTGCAGGTAAGGTTGATTGGTCATGCTAAATTGCCCCTAGTGTCAGGGGGATTAGTAGACTAAATGAGGGTTACGGGAATAGGGCCTGAGTGGGATTGTGGTTGGCACAGACTCGATGGGCTGAATAGCTTCCTTCTGTACTGTAGGGATTCTATGAAGTTCCCAGTTCATGAGAGAAACTGCTCACAGCATTGAACCTGACCACCAGGTTGTAATGGTGTGTTCTGAGGAGTGCACCCTGGACGGCTCTCCTTAAACAGCAGCACCTCCATCCTGCCACTCATCAAATAGAGAGTGCATTCTCAGTTACACTGTTTCATCACTTTGTTACAAACTCAATTTCCTGCCTCAATATATATTTTGCCTCATTGATTTAGAAAGTCTTTGAAAATATTCCCTGCATCAATTACGTCTTCATTAAAGCTATACTGATTTTCTGTCTTGTCACATCATTCTCGAAAGTGAGGCAGAATCTGACTCCCATAAAGATCCCGTGAAGCTTGTGAGAAAATCGGCTGATGTAAAGCACACCATAGCTCCAGATGGAGCCATAAGAGTCAAAAGAATCTATGTTCGTGCATCTGATGTCAGTTCAACTGGGAACATCACAACTGAGCCATATTGCTGCCTAGTTTAATTTCTACTTTCCAACACAAAATAGAAGCAGGAAACATGTGAGATCACCCAATCTGTCAGCAACAAGGGCTTGAATTTGGGGTCTCCCTGTCCTGTATGGGCAAGTACCATGTCTCATGGTGTGCTGATCATTAACCATCAGGGAGACAAAGCTGTACACATGCAACATTACTTTTCCATATTGTCAAACACCTCTCCCTAGGAAGGAAGGTATTAAAATGACTTACCACACCTCGTGCTAGGTAATAATTTACAAAATCTTTCCAGGTGATTTCCCTGCCAGGGTCTCTGTAGTAGAAATACATAAATCCAGAGAAAAGTCCAGCTATCCCCACAACCAAATATCGAAATTCCTTATCATCCCATGGAAGGTCTCCCTAGAATAAAAATGTAAAATATATTTATTTCTATCAACCATTCAGTCCCTCTTAATTATTAGGCATAGATGCTACCGACAATCAAATTATTACAAGATTTCTTGGCAAGTTAACTTTCTGGTATTAAGCCTTTTTCAGTTGTCAAATACTAATAAATTGTTAAAATCACGAGAAGGAAAATAAAGATTGAAATCCGAATTAAATATCAGATTAAGTGAGATCTGCAAACTTATTCAACTAACTAAGCTATAATATGTCATGTGTTCTTGCTCAGAGAATCCCTCGGGTCATCTGTGGTATATTAGTGGTGTAACATAACTTGTCACATTTAATTGTTTAAAAAACGGGACGACTGCTTTCTCACGATTCACGTATTCAAAACACTAGAAATTCACTCAAAAAATTAAGTTAGAAGTTAAAAACATCGAAGTCACATTAGTAATGAAACTGCACGATTGACAACTAAAGCAATTCTTCAATTTAGAAACATTAAACAATAATAATAAACGCCTCACGATTAATTTGATTTTCTATGTTAATAGATCTTGTTGGTAGATTTCATCTCTATATTGAGAGTTACTGTTGGTATTTGTTTCAATTACAGAGTGATGGATAGGATTTGTGTCTCTCTCTCTGCGTGTCTCTCTTGTTTCACAAACTTTACCAAAAGGTCAGTACTAGCTGTGTCTATTGGTCCAGAACAGGTGAACTAACTTTTCCAAAAACAAACCTTCTGCAACCGGTTCCACCAGGCAGATTCCTCCTTCTTCCCACCTTTTTTGCCACTGCCTCTTGCTCCACCTCCAGTTCCTCCTGCAGACACCTTGGGGTTTTCTGCAGATGAAGGTACCACAATATTGAAAGAATGTTTGATCTTTTACCTACAAGTATTTATCTTTATTTTTATTTGCATGCAATTCGGGTATCACTGGCAACGCACCACGTATTGGCCGTCCCTAATTAACCTTGAGAAGATCTTGGTAAGCCACCTTCTTAAATCACTGCAGTCCATGTGGTGAAGGTTCTTCCATGATACTGTGAGGTAAGGAGTGCCAGAATGTTGACATAGTGATGATGAAGGAACAGCAATTTTTTCTCAAACCTTGATGGTGAGTGACTTGAGAGGGAAGTTGTAAAGTGGTCATGTTCCCATGTGTCTGATGTCCTTGTCCTTCTAAGTGGAAGAAGTGCAGGCTACTTGCACAAAACCACCCATTATGAAGTACCACTATTGGTGCAAGAACTAACTAATACGGGGTGGGAGAGGAGAGCTGGATAAACTGATGACAACTAATATAGTACAAATATGGAAAGGTAGGTTATGGTTTTGGACTAGTTATCCAGAGACCTGGTCTAATAAACCGGAGGACACAAGGTCATAGTAGCTTTAAAATAAAACTAGAAATAAAGAATCGGTATTAGTAAAACCGACAGAGAAGTTTTAAGATAGCGACTGAAAATCCAATAGTAATTAATGCCCTTTAGCAAAGGAAACTTCTTGTTTTCAACTGGCCTGATGCATTTGTGACTCAGGTCTCGCACCAAAGTGGCTGACTCTTGACTGTCCTTTCTTAGTTACCTTCCCATAATAAGTAAGATGGGCTTTGAGTACCAGCCTTGCAGGAAGACCCAAATCTCAGTAGTGAATAATAAAAGGCTGAGAGATTAAAAATTTGATCATTACAAATATTATTGGTGGAATAGTAAGGGTATTACAGAGAATAAAACAGGGAGGTGATCTATTTCATCAGGAATTGCATTTTCAGAGTCAAAACTCAGGAGTACTTTACCTTTAATGTCATTAGCTTTTGGTCCTGCTGCTTGTTTATTTTTGGGGAAATACTTCTCAAATCCTGAAACAAGAAATAATTAAATTCAAACTCTCTCTCCTCATTTCCTAATATAATGCTACTCAATTAAATAATTCCTATTATTAATTTATAAGTCCTGGTAAGGTGAAGTAAAATAAATGGCACTGGAGAAAAAGACCATGTGATATTCAGTGCAGTGGCATAGGTATTAATAGGATGTTACATCATCACAATCTGGCCCAATGTTGGTGTCAATGCTGCATTGCACACCTAGTTCAAAAGGAAAGAAACTTGGCAAGTTTTATTTGGTTGCTGAAGTATATACCACACACAGGTTTAAAGTTTATTCATTAGTGTCACAAGTAGGCTTATATTAACACTGCAATGAAGCCACTGTGAAAATCCCCTAGTCGCCACAATCCAACGCCTGTTCGAGTACACGGAGGAGAATTTAGCATGGCCAATGCATCTAACCAGCATGTCTTTTGGACTGTGGGAGAAAACCGGAGTACCCGGAGGAAACCCACACAAACATAGGGAAAACGTGCAGACTCCACACAGTGACCCAAGCTAGGAATCAAACCAGCGTCACTGGCGCTGGTGAGGCAACAGTGCAAACTACTGTGCCAACCACTGGCACCATGCTGCCCTTACCACCACGCCATTTTATTTTAAGAAAATAAAACGTCCTTGTTTAAAGTGAGCAAAATCCTTGTAACGTTGCGAGTGCCTTGTGCAAAACATCAGCCAATGAACAATGTGCTCAGATGCCATTCGAACTGCGTCTTAGACAACATGTGAATTTCATGTAAATATATTTAGTATTTGTGGATCGATCAGAATCCCTCAGAGGGAGGTTGCAGCAATCTGCCAGAACTCTATTGTTGCACTGAGGTTTACAGCAGGCACTTCACATAGCATACTACATTCTGCTATAAAGCTGCTAAATGACTCTGGAGTAGGACAAATAGCAGGGATTTTAAAAAATCATTGTATATCACTAGTTTGTCTATAGTATCAATAAAAATGGATTCATTTGCACTTACCTTTTGGTTCTTTTGAAGTGTGCAATCTAAAATTCAACATGTTTCCTTGATATCCTGGACTTCTGTTAACACATGGTCGGATATACTGGATTCAGAAAAAATAACAATTAAACTCAGCATTGGGATTCCTCGCAATCAACATCAAAATACAGCTGTTTTCTAACAGGATTACTAAATAGTTATTTTGGGCAAAGAGTCCTGGTTCAAGGCTGGTTAAAACAAAATTTGAAACTAATTTTAGTTTAAACATATTGTTTCCTTCAACTGTGCATAACTATTATCTTGCATCAATCATCTTTCAGCTAACTGTATTTCAGTTGTACTCCTTCACTAGTGTCCGTGAGACAAAAGATCATGGTAGTGTATTATGCAATCTATATTTCTAGTATTCCCTGGTTTACAACATTAAAAATATGACGCTCAAAGCATTTATCTGAATAGACAGAGACTAAATTATTTACAGCTAAATTCACTGCAACCGACAGCACCTTGTATCTAATAAGTTTCATGGACAGGTTTATAGAAAGGTTCTTGTGCCAAAAGTAGACTGGATCTTAATTCTATCATTATCGCTGGATGCCCCATAACACTGTTGAGCTAACGATATCATGTAGTCACTGCTGCAATGTGGGAAACATGGCAGCCTACTTGCACACAGCAAATTCCCATCATCAGCAAAGAGATGACGACTAGATTGTGATGTTCACCGAGGGATGAAAATTGGCCAGGACACCAGTGAGAAATCCTTTGCTCTTCTTTAAATGATGCCATGGGAAAGCGGACAGGGAGGGCCTGGATTTAATGTCTCTCGCAAAGAAAGATCCCACAGTACTGCACAGAAGTGTCAGCTTAGATTATGTTTTTTTTCTTCATTCATGAGATGTGGCTTTGCTGACTCGACGAGCATTGAATGCTCATCCCTAATTAGCCTTAAGATGGTGGTGAGCAGCTATATGAACGGAGTGGGAATGGAGGGATACAAAAGAGTGGTCTAGTTTGGACCAGGGAGCGGTGCGGGCTAATTGTTCTTTGTTTCTCGTTTCAAGGCTTCATTCTATGATCATCTTGCTGGTGCCAGTACAGAGCGAGACTGCGGATAGTTGGGAACCTGTCTCGGGGGCAGGGAATTCAGATGGTGTTCGTAAAGCAGAAGTGGAAATGAATAGGGTTGGGAAGCATTTTCTGATCAGGGCCAGTGTGATCTCCTGGACTCGTTTCGATCGCCTCAGGGGGTCGGAGAGGAATTTCCCAGATTTTTTTTTCCCCATATTGGCCCTGGGGTTTTCACTCTGGGTTTTCGCCTCTCCCTGGAGATCACATGGTCTGGAATGGGGGGGTGGGGGTGAGTTAATAGGTTGTGATGAACAAAGCATCATAGCTGTGAGGGACAGCTCGGTGGATAGGATATTAGGATGTAGATAGTCTGGAAAATTGGGCGGGGATCCTGGATTCAATCCTGGACCGGGGAGCGGCGCGGGCTTGGGGGGCCGAAGGGCCTGTTCCTGTGCTGTATTGTTCTTTGTTCTTGAACTGCTGCAGTCCGTGTGGTGTAGGTACACCCACAGTGCTGTTAGGAAAGGAGTTCCAGGATTTTGACCCAGTGATATTTCCAAGTCAGGGTGGTGAGTGATTTGGTGGGGAACTTGCAGGCAGTGGTGTTCCCATGTATCTGCTGCCTTTGGCCTCAGGTGCTCAAGTCTCTGGATTGGGATTTGAACCAGTAATCATTTGACTCAGGAGTTCGGCCTTTCTTAAAAAAATTAAGCTGCCTGATTTGAGTCTCTAAATAGCGAAATATGTGGGAATTATTTTCAAGTAAATACATCATTATGTTTCTCAAATTATTAAGAATTAAGCACTCCTATTTTTCCAGCAAAACCAGTAGCTAATGGGCAAGTTTAAGATAATCCGCTTGTTCATTCTGAAACTGTCACCATTTCCCCTCAAGCCCTCGCCGAACTCATCTTGCCCCGGAGGCCCATCTTCTGCTCCTTTGATCACATATCCACCAAACTGCTGATCACCCATCTTCCCTTCCTGGCTCCCACATTAACTGGAGTCGTTAATAGCTCACTCTCCAAAGGCACTGGCCACTATCCTTCAAATTTGTTGTCACCAGTCTCCTCCTTAGAATGATTCCACTGTCTTAACAACCTACCACTGCATAAAGTTCTTGAACATCTTGTCATCTCCCAAATCTGTGCCCAATCTTCCCACAACTGCAATACTGAACCCTTCAATCAGATTTCCACTCCTGTCATAACGCCAAGACAACACTCAAAGTCACAAATGACATCCTGTGTGATTATGACCATGGTAAACTATCCCTCCTCTTCCTTCTTGTCCTGATTGCAGACTTTAATATGGTTGGCACACTGTCCTCCTCCAGTACCTCTCTTCTGATGTCCAACTAGTGTGACTGCACTCATCTGGTTCCACTATCCATCCAATCATAGCCAGAAAATCATCTGCAACGGTTTCACTTCATGTTCCCACACCATTGCATGTACCCAAATGGACTATGCTTAGCCCCTTCCTATTACAACTCTCAACTCTTCACTGCTTCTGATTTGTCACGTCACTTGTCTGAGAGTCAGTATTCCATGAGCAGAGATTGTTTTCAATTAAATATTGGGAAGAAGAAAGCCACTGTATTAATTCCCCATCATAAACTGTTTGTTCTCTATCCACTGTCTGACTACACCAGACTATTCACAACCTTGGGATTCCATTTGATGCTGAGCTGAGCCTCCCACTCCCTATTTTCTCCATCACTAAGACTTCTTGCTTGGTAATAATGCCTCTCTGCTGCTGCCCCAGCTATGCCTTTGTTAACTGTAGATTGTTCAAATGCTCTCTTGGATGGCCTTGCATCTTGCACCAATCAACTTGAACTCATTTAAAAGCTGAGTGTCCATGCCCTAACTCACAAA
Organism: Mustelus asterias; assembly: GCF_964213995.1. Taxonomy (NCBI): domain Eukaryota; kingdom Metazoa; phylum Chordata; class Chondrichthyes; order Carcharhiniformes; family Triakidae; genus Mustelus; species Mustelus asterias. The sequence continues at coordinate 26,851,575 of NC_135804.1, forward strand.
AAGCCCTGTTCAGCTATTATCCCTGTGTTGGCTTATCAGTGGCTCCAGGCCAGCAAAGCCTTGATTTTAAAACCATCTTCCTTATTTTCAAATTCTACCATGGCCCTTCCCCATCTTTATAACTTTGAACAATCCCACAAATCTCTGAGATATCTGCAATTCCAAAACCACTATTTCTGGCCTCCTGCTCAACTTTAATTATTCCACCAATGGTAGCCCCAAGCTCTGGAATTTCCTTCCTCAATCTTTCCACTTATCCCACAAAACCCACCACTTTGAACAACGTTTGGGCACCTGCCCTGCTATCTCTCTATCAGGGTGACCAAGGGTCCCACATTTAATGGGGTTATTTTGAGTGTTAATCCCTCAAATCCGGAATTTCAAGGCCAAACCGTGTGAGACTTGAGTCTTAGCTGAGTGCTTGTGCAATACTGCAAGTCTGAAAGTCGGCCAGCAGGAGGAATTTAAGTTCTGTGGCACCTTAAACATCTGTGTTGGCTCGAACATAAAATTATTTAAAACTCCTTTTAACTTTCCACTCCTTAAAACCGCCCCCTCCTCAAATTGGTCAGCAGCACCCCTTCCCTGGGTGGCAATGCCATTCGTGTTGTTTGGTGGAGAGTTGGTCCACCCTGCTCCCTGTGTGACTCCATGTCTTATGGCGGGTTATACAATTCCTCTGAGGAGCGCCCTCGGTGACACAGATTCGCCCACCGACACCGCGCAGCCGGGTTTCCACCCACCGACACCGCGCAGCCGGGTTCCCCCTCCCCCCCGCCCCAATCTCACCCGGCAGCAGCCCCGCTGTCCCGGCCACAGGGCCCGGGCGAAGAGTCGCCGGCAGCCGCTCAGCTGCAGCCTGAAGACAAGCGCCATGGCCCTGGACCTGGGCCTCGGCCTCCAAGCTCAATGTCAGGCCGGCCTTGGGGGCCCTGCCGCCGCTCACACTCTCCACCAGCTCCGAGCTAAACCGGGCTGAGTCAGACTGGAGCGGACCGCCTGCCCGTCCCTCCGGTAAAGCTCAATGTTCCGAACATCTACAAGTGAGAAACACAACGACAAGAGCAACCGCAAATCAGCTCCCCGGTCCCGTCTCCAATGCGCTCCGGGTGGAGGACGTGTTCCACCACTGCGGTTCCGACAACAACTGTATCCACCCAAATCAGAATTCATTCATTCACTGTGACTGTCATTTCAATTTGATTTATTATTGTCACGTATATCAGTATACAGTGAAAAGTATTGTTTCTTTATTGTCACATATATCAGTATACAGTGAAAAGTATTCTTTATTGTCACATACATCAGTATACAGTGAAAAGTACCAACCCTACCCACCAACTCTACCTCCATTCACCTGATGAAGGAGCAGCCTCTGAAAGCTCCTGATTCCAAATAAACCTGTTGGACTTTTTAACCTGTCACATGTATCAGTATACAGTGAAAAGTATCGTTTCTTTAGCATTATACGGGCAAAGCATGCCATACATAGAGCACATAGGAGAGAAGGAAAGGAGAGGGTGCAGGCTATAGTGTTACAGTCGTAGCAGCTCGGGGTAGAGAAAGATCAACTTAATATAAGGTAGTTCCATTCAAAAGTCTGATGGCAGCAAGGAAGGAGCTGTTTTTGATTCAGTGACCTCAGACTTTTGTATCTTTTTCCCCACAGTAGAAGGTGGAAGAGAGAATGTCTGGGGTGCATGGGATCCTTGATTATGCTGACTGCTTTTCCAAGGCAGGGGAAGTGTAGACAGCGTCAATGTTTGCATGATGGACTGGGCTTCGTTCACAACCCTTTAAAGTTTCTTGCGGTCTTGAACAGAGCAGGAAAGGATGTTAAGATTTTGATAATTCTATTAATTTTTAGGTTTGTTGGTTGGCTTTGCTTTACTGGGGCTTCAGGACGACAACATGGCAGAGAAGCAAAGGTTTCGGTGAAACTCTGGATGGAGCTCAATGATCCCATCATGACTTTGAGCTTTTCAAGCTCCATGGATGGTTATATTATCCTGCACTTCATTCCCTTGTGATTATACTCCTGATTTCATAATATTACAGAGGCATTTGTTGCCTGTTATCCTGTGAAAATCAGGATTGTCCATTTTTTCTCTATGATGGTATTCATCCACTGGCATGGAACATGGGAGGCCTTTGTTTAATGTGCTTTACCACCTGCATTCAATCTTGGTTTTGATGTGTGGTACCAGGAGAGTGTGGTGGGTAAGTGGGGAGGTGGGGAAGAGGGGGGGTGTGGTCTGCCCACCCTATTTCTGGCTCCGTGTCAAATTCTAATTCTTGAGTTTCAGTGCTTGCAATATGGAGATATTTCCTTGTTTGGGGATTGTTTGTGGGTCTTCTTTCTATTGGGAAGCATGCTGAGTTAGTTGTATGACGAGGGTTATGCTGTATTTACTGGTGTTTTATGTCCTGTAATCCTTACACTTACACTGAGGGAGTATATTTTTTGGTACCCTTCACTTCATTCATAGACAAGTGGCGCCACAGCAGGTTGGTGGGTAGCTGATTTGATATAGAGGTGGTTGATATGGCCTTAGAAGTCCTCATTGTGGATGAAGTAAACCCTCGTTGGAACTATTGATCTCACTTTTCTTTTGTACTTTTGTTATTTTGGGATTAAGAAACCTTTGCTGGTTTCCTATGAAAGTATTGACAGATCATGTATCCTAGAAAAGACTGGGTTCTTTTTTCCCCCTGCTATATTTGGAATCAGGGGAAATATGTACTGGTGGACATGATGTGGAGATGCCGGCGTTGGACTGGGGTAAACACAGTAAGAGTTTTAACCTGGTGTTGTTAAAACTCTTACTGGTGGACACCCAGGCATGGTCAGCTAATCCTTGGATATCTCGCCTTTCTTGGTTTGGTCGTCTATATTTACTTGGCTGCGCGGGTAGTGACAGTGGTTACTTGGCTCATGGAATGTAGGATGGTTATATCACCGTTGTTAGGGTTCCTTTGATAAGTGGAAATGGATGGCGTCTCATTGATGGCGGGGCCTAAGTGGCATCTCAGGAGTGCCTAGAGATAGGGGTAGTTTGCTTTGTTCAATGTATGAGTGATGTCAGTATCCTTGGCCTGTCAGCCCTTATTGTAGTGTGTTATTGATCCTAGTTTAGCTTGATTGAGGAGGTTAGGGCAGTAGTAACTATGTTTATCCGGGTCAGGTGAAGGGTATGTTGGGCAGGGGAGTAGGTCACCCTCCCCTGAGATATCACCTTTTGGGGGCTTCTGGACTGCTCTCCTTCTTGAGACTTAGTTCCCCTGGGGATTTGAATCCTGTTGACTGCGAGGCCTGAGTGCAAGTCAAAGTGTTCCGGTTCAGCACTGATCAGAGTCTTTCTTCAGTTGAAGATTAGGCTGGACGGAGATGGAGTAGATTGTATTCCTCCAAGTGGTCTTATTCTAGGACTTCCTCCTTCTTGAGGCTTGGGTTCCCCTGGCGTGGGCTGTATCCTGTTTCGTATGAGGTTCTGTTCTGTTCTGTCCCTGGTATCCTTTTTGAAAAGGTATGCAGAGCTAGCCAACATCTTGCATCTATTGGCTAATCCTGGTGTTCCTTTCTCTCGGGGTCCTCTCTTTATCTGGATGGTGAGGTGCTGATACAGCTCTGATTTGTTAGGATAAATTTTCCAGTCCTGCCAGCTGTGGGAATCATTGCAGGTGGGACAGAAAATTCAGCGGACCATTAAAGGTCCGTTGACCTTGGGTGGGAATTTCTGGTCTTGGGGTGCTTGCAGCCAGAAAATCACACCTATCATATTTAATTCTAGAGGGTTTTCCTCATCTTGTAAGGAGGAAAATTATATCCTCCCCGAGTTTTCCCGTGTCTTGATGATTTACCACCTTGTCAGTAGGGTTTCCTTGGGGGGGGGGGGGATGGATTAGGTTTTCCAGTGATGATTGATCCTAAACGACATCTCTGATATGGCTACAGTGAGGTTTATTGTGTTGAGTGTTTTGGCGTGGCACAAATCCTTAGCTTACTAACTCCTGTATGAATGTACACAGCCACATCTTATACGGATGGCAGTAGCCTGATGTTCCCCCTTTTCTAGTAAAAACTTTATTTATTAGTCACAAGTAGGCTTACATTAACACTGCAGTGAAGTAACTGTGAAAATCCCCTAGACGCCACACTCCAGCGCCTGTTTGGGTACACTGAGGGAGAATTTAGCATAGCAAATGCACCTAATCAGCATGTCTTTTGGATTGTGGGAGGAAACCGGAGCACCCGGAGGAAACCTATGCAGACGGGGAGAATGTGCAGACTCAGCACAGACAGTGACCCAAGCCAGGAATTGAACCTGGGTTCCTGGCGCTGTGAGGCAGCGGTGCTAATCACTGTGCCAGTATCCTTTCATTGCTTGGAGGTCTGGGGATGCTGAGTTAGGTCCTGATTAGTTGTATTTTGCCCCGCAAGTGATCCCATATATTGTGTAAATCTGTCTTTATTATACTGTGGAGGAGGTGCACACCATGGTGCTTATCCTGTTATCCTGAGATCCCCCACTCTTTCCGATATTGTTTCATTAGTATATACAAAAGACAACAACTGCAATGATTTATAATCTGAACCAGTTGTATGAGTATATGCTGGTCTTTTCTGTATGTGGAATAATGATCACTAGATTTTGGGGATTTCTTGCCTCTTGTGGTAAAATGGAAAACCCTCAATAAAGACATTCATTAAAAAAAACACTTCCTATCAATGTTAAACAGAAAGAATAGTTTCCCTCTAATATAGAAATTCTGTCCTACAATTATAGTTAGTCAGTTAAATCAATGTGTAGGTTTAAGTCATCCAAAGTTCAAACTACTCTTCGACCATTCCCTCAAAGTTGATTTTAAAAACTCTTACTTAAAGTTTAATATCATTGAGTGTAGTTCACCAGTTGAGTGTAGTTCACCAGTTGTCTCGACTCCCCATTGTCTCATGACAGAAATTCAAAATGAATCAAATCATTTAAATTGTGGTTAAATAATAAAATCCATAGAGGTTACTGACCAGCAACGCTAAAAATGAGTAAAATTATCAAAATCTTAACATTGTGTCATAGAATCATAGAAACCCTACAGTACAGAAAGAGGCCATTCGGCCCATTGAGTCTGCACCGACCACAATCCCATCCAGGCCCTACCCCCCATATCCCTACATATTTACCCACCAATCCCTCTAACCTCCACATCTCAGGACACGAAGGGCAATTTTTACCATGGCCAATCAACCTAACCCGCACATCTTTGGACTGTGGGAGGAAACCCACGCAGACACGAGGAGAATGTGCAAACTCCACACAGACAGTGACCCAAGCCGGAAATTGAACCCAGGTCCCTAGAGCTGTGAAGCAGCAGTGCTAACCATTGTGCTACCGTGTCGTGAGCAAACATTTCAGTTTTCATTTAGATAATATAGGAAATGCTCAAAAAACTTTGAACAGAATTTCAATGAAGGAAATGAACAAACCTTGAAATATAATTTATTAAATATTTATTCTATACATTACAATAAATGGTCCCCAATGTATTTTAAGCACCATAGACAGTATGTTTGAGAAGGAACAATGCATGATGTCAAGAGGTGACCTTAATGGACAAGTATACAAGTGTTCTTTTTCATGATTCATATGCAAATTAAATTACATCATAACTATATGTGAATATATATAATATATATAATCCCTGGTAGTTTATATACACACAAATATATAATGAATAGTTATGCCAAGAACCATCATTTTCTAACAAGGGGGGGGGAAGCTGGAATTATGGAATAAATTTCAATATTTGTTATTTTAAAAGCACCTGTACAAAGAAATAAACTATTCATTTTATGAAATGTATTTTCTAAGTGTTACTACTGGAGGTACATCATCAATCACACTTTGTTGGTCAAATTTAAAACTAGTACCTCTGGATATATGCCAAGACTTAAGAATATTATGCAAGTGGTGGAAATCTGCATCAGGTTGGTCAGCTTTTAAAAGAAAATAAAGCTTTGATCAATTTACACTCAATAAATTAACCAAAGAATAAACGCTAATGACATGAAAAATATCGAAGATGCTACAAATCTGAAATAAAAGCAGAAAATGCAGGAATCATTTAGCAGGTTAGGCAGCATCTCTGGAGACAGGAAAAAAAGGTTGGAGCAACATTTCAGGTCTTTGTTCTTTTATATATCCAATGTTTCATATTCATAACTTTTCATCAAAACCCCAAGGATTCATAGATCGGAAACATAAACCGAACCCTTTGAGAATTTTCCACAGATCTTAGAAGAATCTTGCCTGACCTGCAAGAATTTCCTGATAATAATTAACTTCAAATCTTAGCCTATGTTTTCTCTTTCAAAGACTGATCAATCTGCTGGTGCATACCAGCAATTTTCTGTATTTATTCACAATCTTTTCAATGCCAAACAAAGTGGAGGAACAATACAGAACCAGAATCAATGTCCTACATCAATATTCAATGGTCTGCATTTCTTTATTGGATATGTTTTCAAATGGATCATTTTTAGTAAAAGGGTTAAAATGAAACATCTGTTGGCCTGATTTTAAGAAGAACAGAAAAAGAACGCAGACAGTGCACAGACCAGACCACTCATCAGATTGGCCTCTGTTGACTACAAGTTATATTTGAATTTTGAAAAGACAAATGATTTTGAAAGAGATGAATAAAATGGTGAATGCACAATTACTTTAGAAGGAGGTCTGAATAGTAATACTTAGGGATTTAAACCATTTCAACAAAGTGTTTAACAATATTTAGTGCTACAAAATGCAGTTTGTGATACAAAATTTTGAATTAGCAGCATGATTCTATATATAGTACTGGTGGGTAAGAATTTAAATGATTGCACAGTATTTAATTATATTTTACTTTAGAGTTCATCGAGAATGGGGAAACAAGCCAGTGGATCAAGGTATGCACCATCTAATAGTGTGTCAATTCTTCCTCTCCCTTCCCTCCATTGTGATAATCTTAAAACAATCAAGGAAGGCACAATACGCCAGAAAAGGGAAAACCGACTGTAACGATCTCTTTATGCTGAGTCAAAGGTATCTCTATTTTCCTTTCGATCTTTTTTTCAGTGCTGATATCTGCATAATGCCTCAGAGAAATTATCTACCAGCCAAACTGCATCATTATCGAGTGCTAATTAACTATTCAAGAGAAAACATCAGACTGAAATATCAACCTGTAAAAATGCAATGTAATCCCCCCCCCCCCACAAACAAATCCTTAATCAGATTGTCAAAGTCAGTGTAAGTGGTGGAAGAGCCATTGTTGCAGAACTGATTGTTATTATTTCATCAGGTGTATGAAACCAAATCATTTCTTGTCATTTTGTCATTCCTCTTTCCTATTGAATAACTAAAACCTTAGCATCGGCAAAAGAATACTGGTGATAAATGCAACAAGTGGGGATAAACACCCAGGGTGGTCATCATGGTCCCCATCGGCTGTTATGGCAAACTTCTAAAAAGCTGTGTCCCAAAAGGAAATAAATGATCTAAAGTTGAAATCAGAATGTTTAACTGTGATTAATATGGCACTGTTTTTCATCAAACTCAATGAATTACATTGGGAATTACAATATAGCATGGATTACATTAGTTATTTCATTCTCTTTAAAAATGCAACTGGTCCAACGTCAAGGTGTTCTCTTTAACATAATGATTATTAGTTTATCATTATTTTCAACAAGACTGAAATTAAAATCCAGATGTCCCATTTCAAATCAAATTACCACAGCCAAACTCCATATCTGCACCAAGCAGACTTGTAGCATTGAAATGTAGTCTTATTGATTGACCAACTAGCCCTATGGGCCATGGAGGGCTGGACCTATCACTGGAAACTAGATTCTTCGAATTCTGCTTTAAATAATGTAGTAAGCAAATGTCCTTATATATGGTCCTGGCTGAAAAACAACGGAAAGCTTACCAGCATTTTGCACCAGTGGGCAGTGTGGCTTCAGTTCATAAAGCTTCTCTGTGCATAATCGGGATCTGCTAAACTCCCTCAGGTAAATAGGTAATGACCCCTATACATTAGATCAGCAGAATCAACTGTGTAGATATCTTAGCAGCTTGGTTTGGAGATTCAAACATTGCACAATAATGGATTTTTCCTGGGTGTCAAGACATGCAACTGTTTTCAAACTGACAAGTGGAAGTGACCCTTGCTGTCAGCTTGCTGCTATCAATTTATCATTGTCTACAATCCACTGTTGCACAGGGTTCACGATTTTTAAAAAAAACGGCAAGGCATTTTGAACCTCCATTTCTTCACGTAGGCTGGGGCACTGGCCTCCTAAATGATCAATTTTTCTGCTTCCTATTGGCACAATTCCCATGAACTCAATCTCTACCCCTTCTTTTCTCGCAGTTCAGTTTCTAGTTTTGAACCAAATAATCGGGATTTGACAAAGATGAAATCTGACATACTAACAAGCCCAGATCTATAATTAATTGCCAACTTAAACATCTGTTCCATTAATCTTGACGGTCGATTTAACAGAGAACAGGTCATTTGAGTTGGAATTTCTCCTTTGCCGAGTCCAGACTGATGCCAGTGAGCAGAAAATAAAAACGGGCAGCATTACTAACATTTTGTCTTCATCCCAAGAATGTGATAAAAGTGCTGTGTAGCTGCAAGCTCTCTCTTCATGAATTATCTCACACAGACCAGGATGCTTTTCCTGGAATCCATTTAAATACATAGTATGTGTTTCTGCAGTCAATCAGATGGAGATGGACTAAATATATAACAAAATTGAAATATATTCTAAATGGAAAGTGCTCAGGAAGGTATGTGTATAAGTACACTGCTCTTAATATTATGCTGATCAGATTTTAATTTCTAAAACTGCTGCTTTGATTCGCTAGGGAAGCTGCCATTTTAGCCTTTCATCAACAGTTGGACTTCCAACATCAGGGATAATCTTTAATCTCTTATATGTTCATTTATATCAGATTCCCATGCCTCATATGGTCCACTAATGGAAGCAAACAATTCCATTGTTAACATCTACATCATCATCCCAACAAGTTTTTAAACTTAGTTTGCTGGCAGGATATGAAATGAACAGCATTACAAAATTCTCAGTTGACGATTCTTCATTTGGGCTCAGTTTCAGTCTGGGTGAGTCGGCCCAATTTGCGACTGTCTTCTCATTGACAGCCGCGGGCACCTTGGACAAGTGGTGGAATTGTCGTAATAACAATCTCTGCAAATAAAAAAAAACAGAGAGCATTGTAAAATACTGGTTACAGAAAGATACACATTATTGCAAATCAATGTTTAGAGACAACACATGGTGTCTCTGATTTACATTAAATTGCATGGGAACATTATAGTTGTCAGGCTGGTCCCAAAGCTCAAATTATACCATTTGTTTCACCCCAACAATCTCTCAAGGCAGTCTGTTCTATGCACATGCCATTCTCTGTCAAGCAGTTGATCCGAAACTCATATTCCACCTTTTCATGTAGAGTTCATATACTCTGGATACAAAATTCACAGTTGCATAGTCAGTTTATCAGTTTGAGATTCTATTTATTAGTTTGATGAAAATCTTTTACTTCCTTGCCCCTCTATAAACATTCTCAATTTATAGAATCTCTACAGTACAGAAGGAGGCCATTCAGCCCATCAAGTCTGTACCGATCACAATTTCACCCAGGCCCTATTCCTGCAACCCCACGCATTTACCCTGTCCATCCCCTTGACACTAGGGTCAATTTAGCATGGCCAATCAACCTAACCCACACATCTTTGGACTGTGGGAGGAAACCGGAGCACCCGGAGGAAACCCATGCAGACACGGGGAGAATGTGCAAACTCCACACAGCCAGTGACCCGAGGCCGGAATTGAACCTAGGATCCTAGCGCTGTGAGGCAGCAGTGCTGACCACTGTGCCATCGTACTGCCATTTCTTAATTCCCTTCTCATAGCTTCAGTCCCTATTCTCAGCAATCGTTTATTTACCCTAATATCAAAGCAAATTACTGTGGATGCTGGAATCTGAAAGAAAAACAGAAAATGCTGGAAAATCTCAACAAGTCTGACTGCACTTGTGGAGAGAGAATAGAGCCAACATTTCAAGTCTGAACAACCCTTCATCAGAGCTGAAGACAAAGGAAATAGGATGAGATATACAACAGTGTAAATCTCATCCTTTTTTTGTCTTCAGCTCTGACAAGAGGACATCCAGACCTGAAATGTTGGCTCTATTCTCTCTCCACAGATGCAGTCAGACCCGCTGAGATTTTCCAACATTTTCTGAGTTTATTTACCCTGCTCCACAAAGTCAGCATGTCCCAATAATACAATACTTAGATCTGAAATATTGATCGACATATACGCACTACTGCATATTGCATTATGTTCTACTCTTCTGACTATATACTCCAGTGCACTGATATTAATCACTCAAGCTCACTTTTATTCATGTTTCTGACGTTGTAATATCAGCTCGAGTTATCATACTCCCCCTCTTTTCCTTCACTACTCTACCTTTAAAAGCACAATGACACACTGCAATAGATGGTTCCTCGATACAATAGGACTGTATTTAGTTTTTAAGTTGCTTCCCTGGCCTGGGCCTCATCTGTGTAGTATTCCACAAGACAGACAAAGAAAATGCTCTGCCATAAAGGATGGAAAGGAAGAAACGGAGAAGTAGAAAAATGCCACCCTTTTGAAGAAATAGTTGGATCCTACTGAACTTTTATGAGTATTTAATTCAGTACGCGTTCTGGCACACCTTGATGAGCAGCCACAGAAGTGCTGAGAACAGGCTTCGTATTGGTCGCCCTGCCTTCTAGCATTAGGTCAATCAGATTTTTAAAAACGGATCGAGTAAACTTTAAAAGAAAACCAAATGTAGAATTGCATCTGAATAACCCTGAAAGTTTGAAACTCTAAAGATAACAGAATTAGTTACATTAAGAAGTTACATTCAATCACAGCAGAATACACCCCCGAAGAAGTTACAAATTCAAAATCTTAATTCATCCACCTTCGAACACATTAAGTTCCTTGTACGTCTTCAAAGATTGCAGTGTTTTTACCTCCATTACGCTTCTTGGGATTCTATATCACAGGTTGATTACTTAAAGAAGAATTTATTGATACACCCTGAACTTCCATGTTACTCATTTATTCATATCTCCCAACTTACACTCGCTTTTGGATTTACCATTTTCGTTACTGGAACATTATACATCCCTATGATCACCACTCAAACATCCTCTTTCCATGCTGACACATCCTCGTTCCCTCAATCTTTTCTCATAAATCAGACCTTTGACAATGGATTAGCCTTGTGGCACGCTTCTGCGTTGTCTTCAGTGCTTGTATATCTCACTCATCTCAGCAACCAGAACTGGACATTGCACTGAAGGTACTAAACAGAATGCTTTACAGTTCAGTCACAGCTTCCTGCATTCTACTATAAGACAACCTGAACATTCCATTGACTTCGATGATTACTGTGCCACATTGGACATGTTGACCACTAAGCACACCAAGATTCATTGGTCTATCTTGTCTTTCCTAGAATAGATATCATAGAATCACTACAGTACAGGAGGCCATTCAGTCCATCGGGCCCGCACCAATCATGGTAATTGAGTGATTGGTGCAGGCTCAATCCCACCCAGGCCCCATCTCCGTAACCCCACGCATTCACCCCACTATTTCCCCTGACACTAAGGGGCAATTTATCATGGCCAATCAATCTAAACCGCACATCTTTGGACCGTGGGAGGAAACTGGAGAACCCGGAGGAAACCCATGCAAACACAGGGAGAAGGTGCAAACTCCACACAGACAGTGACCTGAGGCCGGAATTGAACCTGGGTCCCTGGCGCGGTGAGGCAGCAGTGCTAACCACTGTGCCACCCTATACTTTATACTTAGCTATTTCAACACCATTCAAGACTTGGGGGAATTACTCAATATTTCTTCATTATATTTTTCTAAATTAAACTTCATGTCATTCTTCACTAATGCAGAAGTAAAAGTATAGCAAATGCTGAAAATCAGAATAAAAAACAAAAAAATATGGGTCAGGTAGCATCTCTGGAGAGAAACCGAGCTAATGTTTCAGGTTGATGACCCTTCATGACCAGTTCTGAAGAAGAACCATCAACCTGAAATGTTAACTTTTTGCCTCGCAGGTGCTGCCTGACCCATTAAGTATTTCCAGCATTTTCTGTTTTTATGTGAATTTCCTGCCCATTTACATGTTTTATCCAACACATGCTAATTTCAGAGCTGCCGTGCTGTCTCCTTGGTTTGGTATCATTTGCAATATTGAATTTTTGAATCCAAAGTATTTATACAAATCGAGGCAGCAGTGATCCTCAAGTCCATTTTGGTTTCCATTGTTCAATTTCAGCTTGATCATTTTAGCCAGACAAGCTGCAAAGCTCAGCATTATATGATTATATTATATTACCAGCATTATATTACCATGATTGGTGGGGGCCCGATGGACTGAATGGCCTCCTGTACTGTAGTGATTCTATGATATCTATTCTAGGAAAGACAAGATAGACCAATGAATCTTGGTGTGCTTAGTGGTCAACATGTTCAGGGCGGCACGGTAGCACAGTGGTTAGCACTGCTGCTTCACAGCTCCAGGGTCCCGGGTCCGATTCCCGGCTCGAGTCACTGTCTGTGTGGAGTTTGCACATTCTCCTCGTGTCTGCGTGGGTTTCCTCCGGGTGCTCCGGTTTCCTCCCACGGTCCAAAGATGTGCGGGTTAAGTTGATTGGCCAGGTTAAAAATTGTCCCTTAGAGTCCTGGGATGCGTAGGTTAGAGGGATTAGTGGGTAAATATGTGGGGGTTGGGCCTGGGTGGGATTGTGGTCGGTGCAGACTCGATGGGCCGAATGGCCTCCTTCTGCACTGTCGGGTTTCTATGATTTCTATATCTTTTGAAAGTTTCATGTCCTCTATTTAAGTTTTATTGTGCACTCCTCTCAAATCCTCATTTCTTTCTTGAGGGTGGTAAAGTAGCAGCAGCCTTCAATCAGATCATGGATTGGCAATATTAGCACACAGTTACAATGCACTTCTTGTTTAAAAGAAAAATGAAGCATCCGTCCTATATAACTGCATCCTAACATGAACTTCTTGATGTACAAACTTACAGTCATTCAATTACCATGAGTCAAGCTTCAAATTTAAGAGCCTGGAATTGACACCTACAGTGTAATTGGGCCCGAACATCTACCGCCAACCAGGAAGTGAAGCAAACATTAGCTGGATTTCTTTGCACCAACCTGTGGAATACAGCTGAACAATCCTGGCATACTGATGTGTGGCTATCAAATGGAAAGAGCACATCTCCCTCTTTGCACAACTCGCAGACAAAACCTTTGGCCTGACATCGCTGCAAAACAAGCCATAGATTCAAAAGATTGATTTTGGTCCAATTCGTAACTTAAAAATACAGCTTCGTACAATCATCGGGATAAAGAATTTGCAGCGGTATCGTAACATTTTACTTATAAATTTGATGCCTTTGAGTAGAGATTGAAAATTGTTTTCCTGCAGATACATCACGTGGAATACTACTGAACCGAACATTGTCAATAAACTTTGCTTATCACATGAAAATATCAATTGATAAGAAAATTATGATATAATAACATATACACGGGGAAATTAAGCACCCAAAAGGTTGCAAATACAATGTTATATATTAACGCAGAGAACATTTAAACAAAACTAATGGATAATGATTGGTCTGTGGAACACTTTGCAGCAGAAGGCTGTGGAGGCCAGGTCATTGAATGTCTTTAAGACAGATAGATAGGTTCTTGATTAATAAGGGGATCAGGGGTTATGGGGAAAAGGCAGGAGAATGGGGATGAGAAAAATAATCAGCCATGATTGAATGGCGGAGCAGACTCGATGGGTCGAGTGGCCTAATTCTGCTCCTATACCTAATGGTCTTATGATTACTGGGCTGTATAGGAACAGTTTTAAAATTGGGATCTCCTATCTAAGATGGAGATGAGGAGAAAAATTCTCTCATGCTGAGTGCTTTACTTGACCATTTCAGGGGACAGTTAAAAGACAACCATATTGCTGTGTGTGTGGAATCATACATAAGCCAGACCAGGTAAAGGCAACAGATTTCCTTCCCTAAAGGGTGTCTGGAGTCACGCGTAAGTCAGACTGGGTAAAGGCAGCAGATTTCCTTCCCTAAAGGACATGTGAATAAGATGGGCTTTTTATGACATTCTGGTTGTTTCACAACCACCATTACTGAGATTAACTTTTTATTCCAGATTTATTCATTCATTGAATTTAAATTCCACCAGCTGCCACAGCGGGCTTGAACTCGAGTCTCTGGAGCTTTAATCCAGATCTCTTTATTCCTAGCCCAGTGACATAACTATTGCTCAAATCCCCATTGAGGGGGTGTGACTAGCTCTATTGGTAAAAATATACAATGAAGCCAAGAGTACAATGTAGAAAGCCAGCCATATAACTGATATGACAGATGCTGGAAATCCTTCTGCACAGATGTTCTCTGGTCTGCTGAGTATTTCCTTTGTTTAATAGTTATATGCATAATTGATACAATATTTAAGCCAAATACTTTACTGTTTTGAAGTATGACTTGCAAGGCTTTTAAGTAAATTACGTGATGGAAAATCATACACAGCAAAAACATGTTTAACAATTTCTCTTTCTGAAAAATGTGACATAAAAAAATCACTCTGAGAAACAACATTGTAACTCTCTTTAAAGAAGCACAATAAAAATGCAATATTTTTCTATTGGATGAAAGGAGGGGGTAAAGTTTGAGGGCCGTGCTTCCTGCAACTAAAAACCTAGTTCCTTTTGAAGACTGATGTAATAAGAACAAACAAAGAACAATACAGCACAGGAACAGGCCCTTCGGCCCTCCAAGCCCGCGCCACTCCCCGGTCCAGGATTGAATCCTGAATCCCCGCCCAATTTTCCAGCCTATCTACATCCTAATATCCTATCCACCGAGCTGTCCCTCACAGCTACGATGCTTTGTTCATCACAACCTATTAACTCACCCCCACCCCCCCATTCCAGACCATGTGATCTCCAGGGAGAGGCGAAAACCCAGAGTGAAAACCCCAGGGCCAATATGGGGAAAAAAAAATCTGGGAAATTCCTCTCCGACCCCCTGTGGCGATCGAAACGAGTCCAGGAGATCACACTGGCCCCGATCAGAAAATGCTTCCCAACCCTATTCATTTCCACTTCTGCTTTACGAACACCATCTGAATTCCCTGCCCCCGAGACAGGTTCCCAACTATCCGCAGTCTCGCTCTGTACTGGCACCAGCAAGATGATCATAGAATGAAGCCTTGAAACAAGAAACAAAGAACAATTAGCCCGCGCCGCTCCCTGGTCCAAACTAGACCACTCTTTTGTATCCCTCCATTCCCACTCCGTTCATATAGCTGTCTAGATAAGTCTTAAACGTTCCCAGTGTGTCCGCCTCCACCACCTTGCCTGGCAACACATTCCAGGCCCCCACGACCCTCTGTGTAAAATATGTCCTTCTGATATCTGTGTTAAACCTCCCCCCCTTCACCTTGAACCTATGACCCCTCGTGAACGTCACCACCGACCCGGGGAAAAGCTTCCCACCGTTCACCCCATCTATGCCTTTCATAATTTTATACACCTCTATTAAGTCTCCCCTCATCCTCCGTCTTTCCAAGGAGAACAACCCCAGTTTCCCCAATCTCTCCTCATAACCAAGCCCCTCCATACCAGGCAACATCCTGGTAAACCTCCTCTGTACTCTCTCCAAAGCCTCCACGTCCTTCTGGTAGTGTGGCGACCAGAACTGGACGCAGTATCCCAAATGCGGCCGAACCAACGTTCTATACATCTGCAACATCAGACCCCAACTTTTATACTCCATGCCCCGTCCTATAAAGGCAAGCATGCCATATGCCTTCTTCACCACCTTCTCCACCTGTGACGTCACCTTCAAAGATCTGTGGACTTGCACACCCAGGTCCCTCTGCGTCTCTACACCCTTTATGGTTCTTCCATTTATCGTGTAGCTCCTCCCTACATTATTCCCACCAAAATGCATCACTTCACATTTATCAGGATTGAACTCCATCTGCCATTTCTTTGCCCAAATTTCCAGCCTATCTATATCCTTCTGTAGCCTCTGACAATGTTCCTCACTATCTGCAAGTCCTGCCAGTTTTGTGTCGTCCGCAAACTTACTGATCACCCCAGTTACTCCTTCTTCCAGATCATTTATATAAATCACAAACAGCAGAGGTCCCAATACAGAGCCCTGCAGAACGCCACTAGTCACAGGCCTCCAGCCGGAAAAAGACCCTTCCACTACCACCCTCTGTCTTCTATGACCAAGATGTGGAGATGCCGGCGTTGGACTGGGGTAAACACAGTAAGAAGTTTAACAACACCAGGTTAAAGTCCAACAGGTTTATTTGGTAGCAAAAGCCACACTTTTGCGTGGCTTTTGCTACCAAATAAACCTGTTGGACTTTAACCTGGTGTTGTTAAACTTCTTTCTATGACCAAGCCAGTTCTCCACCCATGAGATCCAACCTTTTTCACTAGCCTACCATGAGGGACTTTGTCAAACGCTTTACTAAAGTCCATATAGACAACATCCACGGCCCTTCCTTCGTCAACCATTCTGGTCACTTCTTCAAAAAACACCACCAGGTTAGTGAGGCATGACCTCCCTCTCACAAAACCATGCTGACTATCGTTAATGAGTTTATTCCTTTCTAAATGCGCATACATCCTATCTCTAAGAATCTTCTCCAACAACTTCCCCACCACGGACGTCAAGCTCACCGGCCTATAATTACCCAGGTTATCCTTCCTACCCTTCTTAAATAACGGGACCACATTAGCTATCCTCCAATCCTCTGGGACCTCACCTGCAATCTTAAAGGGTTCTTTAACAGTAAAAGTCTGAATGTACCTCACAGTCCAGCTTGATGTGCTTTGCAAAGATGGTGTGGATTTCAGTTAAAGTGCAGCTGAGGCGCCCAGTGGCAATGTCAATTAAATCCTGTAAGGAATACATCTCATCATTTTCCACAAAGTGCTGGCGATCCTGTAACTGCAAACACAAACATTTAGACAAACACTGAATATTTCTTCCATAAAGGATGGATATAATGTATTTTTTCTTACAACCTCAATTTCAGAATAGCCAATTTGGACCAAAATGTTGATTTTGTTTTCCTATTTGAATCAATATTACAGCATACAACATCACCTATGGACATTGCTCTCGTGACAGAACAAACTAACCTGTAGCAGCAGCCTTGCCTCCATTGCCTCCTTACAGGTAATGAAATAGGGTTTCATTAGCAGGATGTCTTGTCGGAGTTTCTACAGGCAGAAACCAAACACGATGCATGTTAACTAAACAACCAATTTTTATAAGCGCCACACACCTTCAAGATATGTCACTAAAATTTTGAATAAGATCCAATTTTTAAAAACTGCACAATTGAAGTAAGTAAATAGAAACTAACTTAGTGGATAGTAGAACATGTTATCACAAACTAACTCTACTCAGTTTAACATTTCAGCCTGAAATACTCTGCTAAATGTTCAGGGCAGAGGACTCAAACAGGCTAAACTCTCAATCATTCCAAGCACAAGGGGAAAGATAGGTTCAAAGTTGCTTTCTTCACATGACATAAATTCTGGATGCTTAAAAAAAATCTCTACAGGTTAAATTCTGTAGCTACTTTAAAAATTCTAAAAGGAAGATTAACTTTTGTGGAAAGTCTTCAAGGACAGCATTGAAACAAAAGGGGCAATATTGATGCAAATGTAATAAGTCAAATCACTGTTTGTATTTACAGGGTCTGTAATTACAAACAGTTGATGTCATGTACATGGATTTTAGTAAGGCGTTTGATAAGGTCCCCCATGGTCGGCTTATGATGAAAGTGAGGAGGTGTGGGATAGAGGGAAAGCTGGCCGATTGGATAGGTAACTGGCTGTCTGATCGAAGACAGAGGGTGGTGGTCGATGGAAAATTTTCGGATTGGAGGCAGGTTGCTAGCGGAGTGCCACAGGGATCAGTGCTTGGTCCTCTGCTCTTTGTGATTTTTATTAATGACTTAGAGGAGGGGGCTGAAGGGTGGATCAGTAAATTTGCTGATGACACCAAGATTGGTGGAGTAGTGGATGAGGTGGAGGGCTGTTGTAGGCTGCAAAGAGACATAGATAGGATGCAAAGCTGGGCTGAAAAATGGCAAATGGAGTTTAACTCTGATAAATGTGAGGTGATTCATTTTGGTGGGACTAATTTAAATGTGATTACAGGGTCAAAGGTAGGGTTCTGAAGACTGTGGAGGAATAGAGAGATCTTGGGGTCCATATCCACAGATCTCTAAAGGTTGCCACTCAAGTGGATAGAGCTGTGAACAAGGGGGCATAACTACAGGGTTCGTGGTGGGAGATATAGGAAGGATATCAGAGGTAGGTTCTTTACGCAGAGAGTGGTTGGGGTGTGGAATGGACTGCCTGCAGTGATAGTGGAGTCAGATACTTTAGGAACATTTAAGCGGTTATTGGATAGGCACATGGAGCACACCAGGATGATAGGGAGTGGGATAGCTTGATCTTGGTTTCAGATAAAGCTCGGCACAACATCGTGGGCCGAAGGGCCTGTTCTGTGCTGTTCTATCTATGTTCTATGTACAGTTCTTCCTAACATTTTTTGATTTGATTTATTGTCACATGTATTAGCATACCATGAAAAGTATTGTTTTCTGTGCGCTATACAGACACAGCATGCTGTACATAGAGAAGGAAAGGAGACAGTGCAGAATGTGTTAAGAGTCATAGCTAGGGTGTAGAGAAGGATCAACTTAATATAAGGTGGCTCCATTCGTACATTATTTTCTAGTTAAAATCTTTATTAACATACAAAGCAGGCTTATTTGTTGCACATGTTCAGGTGTAAAGCGTACGCTGGATCTCGCCATACCCGAATTTCCACCAGTTCCTCCACATAGTTGAAGAGAAGTGGATTAATCGCTCTAAGTTTTAGTACTGGCCGGGAAATCATCAGTGTGAGGTACCTCATACTATAACGGCACACCTAATGGCAAGAAAACAAGGGGAGGAAAAGAGAATCAGGCAAAGGCCCATGTAGTACAACCTCAGGTAGCATCTGCAAGTGTCAAGTTTAAATGTATTCGCACTCTCTTCCAAGTAATGCATCAAAACATCCCACACTGGTCCCATTTTCTCACAGTTTACAAAATGTTGTCCAAGGTATGTTGTGGTCTTAATGCTACTATGATTTTCAACTAGACCTATCTTAAATTCATCAAAGATGATGGGCTGGATCTTCATCTCTCTGTCCAAGTCTAAATGGAGAAGTGCCATCCAAAGACATGGTGGGCGAGACCTGATTGGGGGATACCTGACCCCATGCCTGTTATTGGCAAGTTTTATCGGTGTGGGTCATCAGCATGTACACAGCACTCCCAACATCATTGACTGCATTGAGGGTTAGGCATTTCAGGCTGTGATTTTGAGAAGGTGGCTAGCTTCTGGAAGTAGTATGGTTAAAAGCAGCTTGTGAAGTTATGAAGCATGGGGGTGGGGCTCTGTTCTGTAACTGGGTTCCTTCTGACAAAGGTGTTGCCAACTTCATGTCATAATAAAATGCTAAAAGATAAGGTAGAGTCCCACTGTTTGCAGACATTACATTCCTGTGAAGCTGCACAATACAGTACATTGATAAAGATTTCAAAATTGGTCAGGCTGTACTTCAGCTCCCAGAATAATAATCATTTCACCAAAACAAAAGTACAGCATAGGCAAGAAGACAAGTTACTGTAACGCCTCAATGTCAGGAAACTCCTTCTCGCATGAATCAATACACTAACACTCAACACCAGCCAAACATCCTGGGGAAAGGGAGAGGGAGAAAAATATGGATGAATGAATATTGTTCACGCAATAGGCGATAGTGTACAAAGCGCACAGCGCAGGTAGGTGAAAATGCAAATAAGGAAGTCGCAAAACGTGGGACTTAACGGTATGTTTTTAATGTAGCAATTGATAACCGGGCTTTGTTCTTTAAAGGTAAGTGACCATTAAATTGACCAGTTCTGCAAAAGTGGAAAAGTTTTCAGATGCATTAGAGTACATTATCCACTTAATTAAATGTTCTTATACATTGTAGAATGTTGGCAGTTTTGACTATGTCAATTGACGTAATCTTTTCATTCAATGACAGCTCAGACATCTGTTTCCTTGCTTTAAAGTTTGAACATATAGTTGAGCTTTTTTTGGTGACTTTAAAGTTCTTCTGTATTAGGCTCAAGAGTTTTTGTTCACACAGTTGTGAATGTATGGCTGAGTTCTAAACTTAACTAATGGATTCAGCTCAGCAGGGGTTGTTTATGAACTGTCAGGAGGACTCTCAGCTTGCCTTAATAGCTTTATGGCAACTTAATAGGGTAGATTTTTTATTAAGTGGATTTTGAAGGAGTTTGTTTATTTTGACAGTTTCACAAGCATTTCCAGGACTTGCTTATAGCCTTACAGTGTTCAAGATTTCTGCAAATAGTGGACACTGGGCAAAGGTTGAAATGGGAGCAAGGTAAATAGGCAGCACAGTGGGACGGGGGGGGGGGGGGGGGGGGAGGTTTGGTACAGGGGAGATTTCAGGGATTACCATCATAACTCTAGCCCATGCAAGGGCCAGGATCACAAAGTTGGGAAATGGTCCGATTCACAGTGAAAATCGGGCCATATATTTTTATATTTGTTCATGGGATTAGGTGGATTGGTATATTGCACAAAGTTTTCTTACATACTGAAGATGGTAGCTCTTTTGTTTTGGAGAAAAGCACATCTTGACGAAGCTGCTTGTGCCACTTTAAATATCTGACCCCAACCAGGATGGATGAGCAAACAGGAGCCAGAATTATTATTGGTGATTGCCATCTAGCAATGAATATTTAAAAAAAGGTAGAAATAAGCAGTCATAGTGATGGTGTCGATTTGTGATTGAAGGCTAATTTCAGGGGCCTATGAAAAGTGATCTGCTGCAGTCTAAAACACAATAATTGTATTCACTTTGTTTTGCATACATAAAGAAATAGTGGATATGTGATTACGTGCCATGTAAGTTGCCGCGCACCAGGCTGAGCCCTGCAAACAATCTCAAGTTAATTACTTTAATAATCTGCAACAGTTTGACCTTGTTGCTGGTATACTGTGTACCTCTTCCAAAAACAAATACTCTTTATATACGGAATCATTGTTTCATTTCATACTTTTCCCACAATTTCAACAAGTTGTGTGGTGAGTAAAAGGAGAAAACCTGAAACCGATGCACGTGAATTCTACCTTGTAGGATCAAATGCTGCAAAAGACATGTTGCAAGATACATTTTTTTTGACTTGAAATGGCAACTCTGGTTAAGGCCAATATAATTTTCTAAGGGACTCGCTTGACTATTTTTCAGTTTCCATCTTCATATCTGTTACCACATTCGTCCCCCTCCCAAAACCAAAATGTTATCTCATCCATGGCACTCACTTTATGGGTTTCAAAGTCCCAGTTGTGTATGACACGTGCTGGGATGACTGCTGCATCATTCCAGTGGCAGCTGCTGCAGTAATATCGTCCTGTGTAGTCACACATGCGCGCTTCACTAGGCACGCCACCTGAAGTGTAAAATAAAAATTAAGGTGAAGAGAGTACAAGTGGAAGGCAGAAGGCTTTTTAAAAAAAATGTTCTGATATTACGATAATGAGGCTGGTTATGGAAATAGCATCACCTCACCCTTCTGACTGGAGAAATCCCATGCATCTTCAATCAGGTACACTACAAGATAATTTTTGCACTACATTTCTGGACTATATGAACACATATATGTAAATTTTACGTATGGGTATTGTTGTATATTTTGTGTTTGCATCACTATTGTAAATGCCATATTGAATATGTTGACATTACTGTAATTATCAATAAATTATGATGCAAGGTCAAGGTGGCTATAATGGGGAGAGGGAGAGTGGTGGGGGGGGGGGGGGGGGGGGGGGGGGAGCAAACACTGAATTCTCCATTCCTGCAGCAGTTGGTGACATGTTCCTATCTTCTTGCTTCTCCCAGTAAGGAACAGCACAGACTAGGGTGACAGCATATGGAACTTTATGCGAGATAGGGTGTGAGCATCTGCGGTCAGAAAAGCAAGATCCAGAAGACAACGGCACAGTGGGATGGATGTTCACTTCAGGTCATCTATTCCAGTATGGCTGGATCTTTGAAAAATTAAGAAAATGTAACCATCCCTTCGATAGTCTCAAGAATCTTATCACCTTTATGAACCCAATGTGTACTCATGCATTCGCACTAGCCTTCTGGTCAAAAGTCTCATGATATAATGAGTGGTGTAGGAAAGAAACAATTTCCAGAAGAGGATATTTGACTCCTTATGAATGGATTTTATCTTTATTGTATCCCAAGAATTGGTACCATTACTCTACCCTTTGTTAAAAAAATCTATTTATAAATAAATTGATGATTAGCTTTAGTTTGATAGTATGGTATTTACCCTCTTCATAATAGACAAGAGGTAGGTGATGGATGTTGATATGGTCTTCAATGCATTGTAATGTAACTAACTGGTAACGTTCCAGTAACATGCTGCTCCACTAACAGTATGCACATGGGTGCACATTTGTTAAGTGTTGGAAGAAAGTCTGAACTGCAATGCCTTACATTGACTAAAATCTACAAATAGCAACAATGTGCTAAAGGAATGCCAAGAAAATCACATCTTTCTTATGAGAAGATGTCTAAGGTCAAAGATTTACCATAGCAAAATAGAAATCAATTAACTTAATATTTCCTTGGTGAACTATTTAGACCCAAAATTTTGCAATCGTCATTGAAATGAAGGAGTTGAAACTGTGTGTGTGTGTGCATGTGTGCATATATGTGTGATGGCAAAATAGTTTAAGCTTATTTATTAGTGTCACAAGTAGGCTTACATTAACACTGCAATGAAGTTACTGTGAAAATCCCCTGGTTGCCACACCGTGGCGCCTATTCGGGTACACTGAGGGATAATTTACCATGGCCAATGCACCTAACCAGCACGTCTTTCGGACTGTGGGAGGAAACCGGAGCACCCAGAGGAAACCCACGCAGACACAGGGAGAATGTACAAACTCCACACAGACAGTGACCCAAGCTGGGAATCGTACCCGGATCCCTGGTGCTGTGAGGCAGCAGTGCTAACCACTGTGCCACCGTGCGACATCATTTTCTTAATTTTTCAAAGATCCAGCCATACTGGCAAAAGATGACCTAAAGTGAACATTCATCCCACTGAGCTATTGTCTTCTGGATCTTGCTGTTCTGACCGCAGATGCTCACACCCTATCTCACATAAAGCTATCACCAAAGTCTGAGCTGATCTTTACTGGGAACATGATGCTGGGAGGAGGTTGGTGTCCTTTAGGCCAACAGATTTGAAAAGATTTCTACATCTTTCCCAGTTTTTGTTGACTTCAGTGTGGAGACCCATTTTCCTTGGATAACTTTTTCAAAAATGTATTTTTCTGCACTAGTTTGATATTACAGCCCATTCAAATCTGAAGTGAAATTTTCCTTCAAAACATTTGTCTCTGGTAATTATCTAATGACAGCATCAATATTATATCTGGCCCAATGAATTAATAAAAATCTTCCTAGTTAAAATGGCAACTATAAACAAATCAACAAGAATTTTCATCTTCTGATTAGCTGACTATTCCAAAGCAGAATACATTTTTCAGATCTGTTTGGTCCAGACACCAAAAATGATTCAGAAAGATACATTTTAATTTAAAATAAACATTGTCTGAGTTGCTCCTCTGTCTTATTCAGTCTTCCATAGGCCAAAAAAAGCGTTAGCCTCTTCCAATCACATTCACTGGAGACTTTCTGCTTGGTGCAGATTCCCTTGTGTACTGCTAGTGTGATCCCAAGTTCTCCCAGCTGCTGTGATGGGATAATTTTTCATTTTGTTTTGAAAACAGTAAGGAGAATAAGTCTCCAAAATCCAGTCATAACACCTCAATATTGGTATGCAAAAATCCAACGAAGCTCTTCTAATCATCTGATTGTGCTGTCAGGACCTATTGTACCAAAATAAATGGAAAAGTACCAAAACCATACAGAAGACTCATTAAATACAGATCAAATTACTAGTATCTTCCATCATTGTTAATGAAACAAGCAATTAGATTTTGATGTAAACCTGCCCCATTCTTCATCTTTATCAGGAAAATATATATTGTTCATTTGAGGGATAACTTTGCACGACAATTGTTTAAGTTCCAAAACAAATTACAACAGTGTACCCACGTAGGGAGATTGGCTGACGACACTCTCCGCATCGATAATCTTGCCTGTCTAGTCCCACCTCAGGACAGATGTTGAGTTCGAATTCAGACTGGTGGCTGACCTTTGACCTTACGCAGGATTTGGTGATTTGGTTCAAACACTTACTGTGACACCGGTAGTAACAACCTGCCAACATGGAAACTAAGCTCAGTGAAAAGTGGTGACATGCAGCAGTAGAGATAAATCAATCACAGCTTCTCAGATTATTTTATTTACATTCCTGACAATGCATTCCTTTCTGTGCAAGGATGCTCTGTATCGGTACACTGACTTTACATGAGTGTACACAATACGTTTGAGTTAGTGTAGCAGGATTACTGAAACAAAGTTTCATTTTACTTCTTCTCAAGTTGGGTTAGTATCAAATTATATTACAACTAAATTATACTATTTATTAAAGTATCATCAGGACAGCGCTGAAGGAGGCCATTTGGCCCCTCCTGTCTGTGCAGGCCCCTTTGAGAAGAGCCAAGAGACAGCTCCACTCTCTTGCCCTCACAACCCTACAAAAAAATGTTAAAGTATCATCAGAGAATCTCTTTCAATTCAGTTTATAGCATTGTACCATTTACTAATCTTCTTTAGTTTGCAGTTAAAAGTACTGGACATCATTCAGTACGCAAATCAAACATGACTAGTTCTCTACCAGTCTTTGAACACACTTCAAAGCACAAGCAAGGAGGAACGTTACATGAATGATTAAGTATTTACTCAATTAAAACATTTTTCATTCAAAAACAGTCTATTGTATCACACTTCATTACAAGTTAGTACGGCAAAATTAGCTCGAGTTCTCATTTCACCCAGTGACATATTCCATCAATGAAGTATGTATGAACCAACTTTATTTAGTAACCAAAAAAGATTGTGATAAGAAAACCGAGCAATCAAATCAATCGTTCCATTCATTGAACAAAGAAAAAAGTTACTAAGTGCACCTAATAATTTCTTCAGCTTTTTGCTTCCTGTTTCTCTTCTTAAAATGACAGGAGTATATTAGCCAGCCGAAACACAACATAAAAAACATTTTCAAAAATAAAAGTTACGTGCAAAATGAGTTGATGCTAGAAATACCTTCTTGTGA
The DNA here is from genome assembly GCF_964213995.1 of Mustelus asterias. Taxonomy (NCBI): domain Eukaryota; kingdom Metazoa; phylum Chordata; class Chondrichthyes; order Carcharhiniformes; family Triakidae; genus Mustelus; species Mustelus asterias. Next base: position 26,877,138 of record NC_135804.1, read on the forward strand.
CAAGAAGTCTTAACAATTTTCTGAAGTCTGTTTACCCAATTATTGGGATTTTACTTCCTGTGGAGGAATAAGCGGAACTCCACCACTTTGCCTGCCATGGAATCGGAGCAGGCGAGGACCCGACAATGGAAATCTCCATTGACTTCGGGTGGGAATTTCTGGTCTTGCCCGAGCGAGGCTGCAAAAATCCCGCCCATTATGTCCAAGAGATGCATCAGATGTTTCCATCCCCCTTCTATGAGACTGCAATACTAGAGCACACCGTGTAGAAAAGGGAAAAATAGGAATTCCATTTTTTCAATTTTTTTGAAATATATCACAAAATCCCTACAGTGCAGAAGGAGGCCATTCAGCCCATTGGGTCTGCATCGACTCTCTAACAGAGCGTCCCACCCAGGTCCTATCCCTGTAACCCCACTTATTTACCCCGCTAATCCCCTGAACTACACATCTTGAGACACTAACATGGCCCATCCACTTAACCTACAAATCTTGGGACTGTGGGAGGAAACCGGAGTATCCGGCGGAAACCCACAGAGACACGGGGAGAATGCGCAAACTCCACACACACAGTCAACCAAGGCCAGAATTGAATTCGGGTCCCTGGCACTGAGAGACAGCAGTGTTAACTACTGTGCCACCCTATACATAGCTACAATACACTGAATAACTATTTCTAGTTAATGGTATTTTTGGCATAACGTTCTGTGTGCGTTGCTCAGGTGGGCCGATGATTATGTCAAGATCAGAGGGAGATCTTAGAGATTGTGATCAGAGCCAGACAGTCAATCAGGCCTGGACTATGGTGAATGAGCACATGCTACTGGCTACACAACCATGAGAAAAATTCTCTTGGTTGCTCTTCGAACTTTCTGAAAAGTGAGCAAAAACAAAGGCTTTGAGGACAAAAGCAGCAGCAATACGTCTTAAATATTAAGTCAATGACACAAAACAGGTAGGCATGGTGAATGTGTGACAATAATTGGATACAAAAACAGTTTTTTGTGTTTCATAGTACAGTTAAAAGCAATTCTGTAGAAAAAAAAATCATCATCGAAGACACTAACATCTTCCTGGACCACGGGTTTCATCTAATGTTTCCAAAAGCAGGCACGCAAACAACCAAAATCAAGGTTACAAAGGTTAAACATTCTGGACTTGGCCAAGGGGAGACCATAGTCTCTACCCATCTGTTCAGAGGAACAACATGCTTTTTGGTACTGCTGGCTGCTATTGCCCTTCCAGCACATCAGGGCAGGTCTAAGGTTGGACTGCTAAAGCTGTAGTAACAATGCACCTTGTAAACAGCATTTCTTTTCACGAGAGCCTTTATAATTACTGATCTGATGGGTCCAAAAGGCTGGATTGAGCACAAATTCTGTGTCCCCCAAATACCACTATTACACACTCTGGTAACACAAGTTAGCGATGGAAATATAAAAAAGCTTTGCATTTTTCGCAAACAATGGGCCACTTTTCAGCAAAGATAAAATAATGCTGAACAGAAGCAAGATAAGGGACACTCACAATAGCAGCACTTTTCACAGAATACCACAAGGTTTTTCTCCTAATAGTTAACATTGTGTCATGGTCTCAAGGACTCCTGCTGAGCCAGTCTCAGTCTATTCTACGCAAAAAGAGGGAGGATGGTTATAAAATAACTCATTTAGGCCTAGTCCTGGCATTATAATTGAGTATTTGGCTGAAATGCATCTTAAAAGTGGCAGTATATTAATATGCTTTATATATTGTCATGTAATAAATTATGTAGAATGCATAAAACATGACAAAGTTAAACACCTTCTGCAATGGACCCTGTAGATGTGTAAATTTGCCTTTTAAAAAAAGCCTACAAGGCTTTTCAATTTTTTAGACCAACAACTGCAATAAGTCACTTGTATGAAGATTCAAATGCATAATCCAAACAAAACTTTAAACCCCAAATTCACAATTGCTGATTCTATGAAATTTAACACTTTAAAATTTAACCTATATTATGCTGCTAAATAAAGAAAATTACAGACTTAATTGGGTCAATTCCTCCTGCTGAACATACAAGCCTCTGTATAAAAACCTCTACAGTAGCTCTAATATACATTGTTATTAATATACATCTATATCTATATTTTATTAAAATGAATTATTCCAAAGTGGGCATTCAAAAATACATGATAATTGGGATTTTTAAAAATTCATTCGTGGAAATGTTTACTTGCAGATTTTATCCTAAATAGATTTTGGCCACAGCAAATGTGAACTGGGGTAAACACCAAGTATTCACCTGTGCAGGTATACCAGGTTTGAAGCAAGCCCCATATAATGGTGCTGCACTTGTCACAAAACTGTTTGACACTTTTGCTTTTCTCCTTGTAGAACCGATGTTCGAGCAAAATTCGAATGTTTGGCTCATCCTCATCAGGATCCTATAAAAAAAGGCAGCACAAATAAAATGGTCAACATCTACTTAACGATGATATTTTTACATTAAGCTTACTGCAGAATTTCTATGCAATAATCAGAGTTTCTCACTAACTTCAATGATTCTATAAACTTTCCAGCCCTTATTATATTACTGTGGTGGGATTTGAACCTACATCCCCAGAGCATTAACCTGGGCCACTGCATTACTAGTCCAGTGACATTGCCACTCTGCCACTGCATTCCCCATTAGATTTCTGTCTACTCTGTAAAGCCCCTTCAGAATTCTATAGGATTCAGTGAGGTCAATGCTCATTTTTCTAAATTATAGACCCAATTTACTCAGCCTATCGTAGGACAATCCACCTAATCATATTACCTCTCCTCATATTTCCTACCAAAATGAATCATGTCTCACATTTCTGCATTAAACTTCATTTGTCACATCTTCTCATTTCATTAGTCTGACACCATCTTGCAGAAATTTATTACCAGCTTTCTCTTCGTTTGGTATATTGTCTCAATGCCTCGGAGCGTTTCCCTGGCACATTAAGGTTGACTGGCTTGTGGTTATGATCCCCAATATACTTGGTTAAACAGCTCATTCCAAGCCTTTGTCAATGTTACTTGGCAAGACCTGTTTAAGAGCACTTTCTCTCCTTACCATTGAAATAGCTATTAGGATCTTTTGATGTTCCCCTCTCGACTGCAAATGGTATCACATCTTGCTCCCTTTATTGTCCATCAGATTACTCCACTTTTCACATCATTTTGTAGCTTACTCTCCCCTCAATTATGGTATTTGTAAAAATGTTTACACTGTACATTTCAAACCTTCAGTTCTTGTAGCTTAAGCCGGAGATGAATAAGTTTAACAACGGCGTCTTTCTGCTTCTCGGAATGTTCCGGCAAATCTAATATAACTTGTTTCACCTCATCGATTGCATGCTTCAGATTCTCAATGTCTAATGCCACAAATGATCCCTGCATAATAAAAACACGGAAAGCAAACAGTCAAGGTGAAGAACATGAGATTCTTCACATGCTTACACATCAAGAGTGAAACAGGAAAAGAGGCCAGCACCAAAACCTAAGAGGACATGGAATCGTTCCAGCACAGACACAGGCCTTTCAGCCGTTGCGTCTATGCTGGCTCTCTACAAGAGCAACTTACCGAATGCCAATTCCCCATCTTTTTCCCATGGCCTACAATTTTCTCCTGTACTGTAATGATCCAATTCCCTTTGGAAAACGACAACTGATGTGCCTCCACTGCATTTTCAGGCAGTGCATTCCAGATCCCGAACCACTTGCTGCGTAAAACAGCTTTTCTTCATGTTGCCATTGCTTCTTTGGTCAATCACCTTAACTCCATGTCCTCTGCATTTACATTTCCGACCACTGACAAGATACAATGAGATACAGGGCTGATTCCTCTCCTGGTGCTGACTGGGAGTAATTAGCATGGAGTGTGCTGGATGTGCACTCACCAACACCTGGACTGACTGTTTCTCTTTTTGTTCTAAGTTTAATATTTGTTGAACAGTAAAGAATTCACGCTCAGAAAATGGAGTCATCATAAAGCACAACATAAACAATCTTAATCCTACTTCAAACAGCATTCCGCAGAAGGTTACGATACAGAACATAAGGAGCAACATTCTAGGTAGATGAATCTATACAAGGACCAAACTCAACTCTCTGACATCAGACTTGGGCTGAAGAGCATAAGAATAGTTTTGAAAAAAGGATATTTCAGCTCAATTCCTGGTGAAAACTGGAGAATTAGGTACTTATCTTTAAGTATGTACTAAAAAAATATAAATATCTCACTTATCTGCATTTAAATAAAAAGTCAATACTTGCCACGGGTTTGGAGAAATGATCCTCAGCCAGGCCAAGATCCATCATTCGGTCTGTATGTGCATTGACCTCCCTATACAAAGAGTCTGTGTATAGTCCTACAATAGGAAAAATGGTATTTGTTAATGGAAATTTGAGCTACTGAAAGGAAAAATTATCTAGAAATACACAGAAGTATATCCAGGAATGTTGTGCAAATACTATTATAACCAACACCCAGGTAGGAGATATTCTCCAGCCAGCTTTATGCAAATTTCACTGAAGATGATCAGCTGCAGAAATGCCTGATTCATCTTTAAATCCTTGGTGTTTTTAAAACATATCCACACAAATGCTTAGAAAGAAAATTCCAAACTCAACTCATACCTTATATTTTAAATTCATCTAACTCAACTGTCAAGTTTAAAACAAAGAAAGTTGACTTCTGTATAACAGCTTTTGTTCACTAGATATGCCTTACGTAATTTCCTGTTGTACCTCCCATCTTTCATGGAGTCACAAGACTGGTTATTTCAGCTGTAGCTTTCCCTTTCAGCAGTCACATGGCTCTTCCCCACATTGCGTGCAACGGGTCCAATTGACATCGAAAGTGAAATACTTTGTCGAGGCATGAAGATTGCACAATCTAATGTTTAATTTGACCATAATCCAACTTTACATTTTAAGAAGTGATTTCAAGTTTTATTTCTTCCTATATTCAGCAGCAACCCCCCCCCCTCGCTCTCAGCTCCCCAAACAGCGATTCAAATTGGGTTACGGCGCTATCAATCTCAGCAGGCCTCCGGGGTTCCATCCTTGTAATCACCCTTTCTTGTCTTCATCTCTAACACCAACCTCTGCATTCGTCAGATCACCTGAAGAAGTTGGTTGACCTCAGCTGAGTTAATGATGGAGCCAGGGCAAGCCAGGACCTTTAGGGAGTGACAGAACAAATGAATATGGAACACCTTTTGCCTTGACTCTAATTTTCAATCATTTCTTCTCTAACCCTTGAGAAATGCTAGTCCTGGATCAGTGTACATAGCACTCTGAGTCAATGAATAATACAAGTTAGAAAAAGACAAGAGAATTGAATACTAGACTGTTTCCAATGACACTACAATCTAGATTGACACTATCCTGACCTTTTACTGGCAGGTCACTCTCTTCCTCACTGCCTTTCTCCACCTTTTCACCTGGGTCTTTATTGAAGGGATTGAGATGACCTTGTCGAAATCGTGCCAGTTTTTCATCGTATTCCATGTCAGTCTGACCTGAGGAGGTAGAATAATTTGAAAATACTACATATTATCTTGAAGTGAATTTTCCTTCGATATTTAATCCCTCAGCTAGTAAGCGAAATATGAATTAATTTGAGCAGAAATTAGAAATTATCGCAGGAGAAATTAGGTACTTATTTACCGTGGTGTCGGACCAGAATTTATTCAAGGGGCGACCATGTACATTTGAGCTGTCAGCAGAATTACCAAATTAGGATTCAAATGCAGTTTGGTACAAACAAGAGCCGTGAGAAAAGGATTGGCTGTCTGAACCACAACTGTAGACCTTACTGTCTTTGTGGTTAGATTGTCATGAAGACTTGTTCATTGATCACGAACACTCGCTCAACACAGTAAGTGATAGAATAATCTCAGGTTCTTTATAGTAAAAAAACGGCAATTTCTGAATAAAAGTCCCATCTTTTTAAAAGAAAAGTCTTATACAGTAGATAATTCCCCAGCCATGTCAGCTGTTCCCCGAACCTACAAATGTCTTTTACCAACTGACCACCATTAAATCACTGATTTTTGTCAGTGTTTCCTTATGGCCCAAAAATCAGGAACTGAGGTGTGGCTATGAATCCATCTCTTGTCATTCCAAGGCATGGAGTGCTGCAACATCTATTCTACCCCCCAAGTTCAAAAAGCAAAGTCTGCTGCAGAGTAGAAAATATTTTGTCCTAGTATAATCAAGCTGGAGCAAGTACAAAGTCTTCTCTGCGACCTTAAAGAATTACTGTAGGGCACATCTGCATTTGAAAATTTCAAAAGCAATCAGCTGAAAATAAAAAAATCTAATATTCAGAGATTTTATTCCAATGCTCACATGTAAACATTTGTACAATAATCATAGGCGGCACGGTGGCACAATGATTAGCGCTATGGCCTCACAGCACCAAGAACCCGGGTTTGATTCCAGTTTGCGTCACTGTCTGTGTGGAGTTTGCTAATTCTCCCTGTGTCTGCGTGGGTTTCCTCTGGGTGCTCTGGTTTCCTCCCACAGTCCAAAGATGGGCGGGTTAGGTAAATTGGCCATCCTAAATTGCCCCTTAGTGTCATGGGGACTAGCTAGGGTAAATGCATGGGGTTACAGGGATAGGGCCTGGGTGGGATTGTGGTCGGTGCAGACTCAATGGGCCGAATGGCCTCCTTCTGCACTGTAGGATTCTATGATTCTATCACCCTAATGAATAGGAAAACGCATTCTGATTGCGATTTCAACCTATCCACATGCTGCTTGCTTGCTGATGCAGACAAAATTGCTTGTTTTGGATTATGATCTATCAAACTGGTCACAAAGTTTAATCAGTTGGTTTAAACATATAGCTCAGCATGTGTTAACAATGAAGGCTATAATGTCCTGTTCTATTGCATTCTCCGACCATACAACTTTATTTCTCATCAAAAGTAAAACAATGAGGCCTTTATAAGCTGAAGCATGTGGAAGCACAGTTAATGTGATAAGAAAATTGTAATCACGCTCACAGGACCTTCTGAACAAGACAAACCATTGTTATTACTTTTGTGTTGGGAGGTTTGGGAGCAATCATTTACTCAACCAGAGTGGCACCCTTGCAAAAATCAGTCTATAAACAAAACACTCGGACCAACCATATATAATCCATGGTTAGAGGCTGCACCCAGATAAAAGAACAAGGAGAATATGGGAATTATATTCATGGAACATTTTGCTAAAGAGAGTAGGTCAGACAGAGACTACTGCTCCACTTAAAGTGGAAGCAAAGTAAGGTGATGATCTATGAAGATAGGACACTGGGAAGTAGTTTTGGCTTACTTTAGCAAAGAGCCCACACAGACTAAACAGGTTGAATTGTTTCCTTCCCTGTTGGGAACTTCTATAATCCTAAATGCTGAGTGAGTAGCCAGTGGTTAAAGAAAGATTGCATTTATATCATGCCTTTCATGGTCACAGGACATCCCAAAGCACTTTGCAACCACTGAAGTATCTTTGAAGTGCAGGAAATGAGGCAGCCAATTTGTGCACAAGCTCCCATAAACAGCAATTGAAAATGACCAGATAATCTGTTTTTGTGATGTTAATTGTGGGATAAATATTGATCAGGACATATGGGACAATTCCCCTGCTCTTCCTTAGAATTGCACTATGGGATCGTTTACATCCACCTGAGCAGGAAAACGAATTTTGGCATCTCATCCAAAAGACAGCACCTCTGACAGTGCAGCACTCCGGCCATGCTGCACTGCAGTATCAGTCTCATTTTTTGAGTTCAAGTCCTGGAGTTCTGAGCCCACAAGTTTCTCCCCAGAGGCTTTTATGCTACCAACAGAACCACAGCTGACACAAAACAGTGTTTGGATGAAGTCACAGAGAGTGAGAACAGGAATCGGTGGAGAATGAATGCGTGGCTGAGGGACTGGAGCAAGGGACAAGGATTTGGGTACTTGGATCATTGGGACCTCTTTAGGGGCAGGTGTGACCTGTTTAAAAAAGACGGGTGGCACTTGAATCCCAGGGGGACCAATATCCTGGCGGGAAGGTTGGCTAAGGCTACTGGAGAGACTTTAAACTAGAAAGGTTGGGGGGAGGGAATCGAAATGAGGGGACTGAGAGCGAGGAGGTTAGCTCGCAAATAGATAAGGAATGTAAACAGGGTAAGAGGGAGGTTAGACGAGTGATGGAGAAGGGAAGTGCTCAGGCTGAAGGTCTGAGATGTGTCTATTTTAATGCCAGGAGTGTAGTGAATAAAGTGGATGAGCTTAGAGCGTGGATTGCTGCTTCGAATTGTGATGTGGTGGCCATTACGGAGACTTGGATGTCTCAGGGACAGGACTGGGTGCTTCAGGTGCCGGGTTTTAGATGTTTCAAGAAGGACAGGGAGGGAGGCAAGAGAGGGGGGGGAGTGGCACTGTTGATCAGGGATAGTGTCACGGCTGTAGAGAAGGTGGACGCCGTGGAGGGATTGACTACGGAGTCTCTGTGGGTGGAGGTTAGGAACAGGAAGGGGTCGGTAACGTTGCTGGGTGTTTTCTATAGGCCGCCCAATAGTAACAGAGATGTTGAGGAGCAGATGGGGAAACAGATCCTGGAGAGATGTAGGAATAACAGAGTTGTCATGATGGGAGATTTTAATTTCCCAAACATAGATTGGAATATCCCTAGGGCTAGGGGTTTGGATGGAGAGGAGTTTGTTAGGTGTGTCCAGGAGAGTTTCCTGACACAGTATGTGGATAAGCCTACTAGAGGAGAGGCTGTACTTGATCTGGTGCTGGCTAATGAACCTGGACAGGTGGAGGATCTCTCGGTGGGTGAGCATCTTGGGGATAGCGATCATAATTCTATCTCCTTCACGATAGCATTGGAAAGAGATAGGATCAGGCAGGCTAGGAAAGTGTTTCTCTGGAGTAAAGGGAAATACAGTGTCATCAGGGAGGAAATTAGACGGGTAAATTGGAAGGAGGCATTCTTGGGGAAAAGTACCGAAGGAAAGTGGAGGATTTTCAAGGAATGTTTGTCTGGAGCTCTGCATGACAACGTTCCGATGAGACAGGGGGGTGTTGGTAGGGTACGGGAACCGTGGTGCACGAAGGTTGTGATGAACCTGGTGAATAAGAAAAGAGAGGCGTACAGAAGGTTCAGAGAGCTAGGAGGTGTTAAGGATTTAGAGGAGTATACGGGATGTAGGAAGGAGCTTAAGAAGGAAATTAGGAGAGCGAGAAGGGGTCATGAGAAGGCCTTGGCGGGTAAGATTAAGGAGAATCCCAAGGCTTTCTACAAATATGTCAAGAGTAAAAGGATGAGATGTGAAGGCATAGGACCCTTAAAAGGTGAAGGGGGAAAAGTTTGTGCGGAACCGTTAGAAATGGCGGAGCTGCTTAATGAATACTTTACCTCGGTATTCACGGTGGAAAGGGATCTGGGTGGTTGTACTGCTGGTTTGCAGTGGACAGAAAGGATCGAGCATGTGGACATAAAGAAAGAGGATGTGTTGGAACTATTGAATGGCATCAAGGTTGGTAAGTCGCCGGGACCGGATGGGATGTACCCCAGGTTACTGTGGGAGGCGAGGGAGGAGATTGCGGAGCCTTTGGCGATGATCTTTGCATCGTCGATGGAGACGGGAGAGGTTCCGGAGGATTGGAGGATTGCAGATGTGGTCCCTATATTCAAGAAAGGGAACAGGGACAGCCCGGGAAATTACCGACCGGTGAGTCTAACCTCAGTGGTTGGTAAGTTGATGGAGAGGATCCTGAGAGACAGGATTTATGATCATCTAGAGAAGTTTAGTATGATCAAAAGTAGTCAGCAGGGCTTTGTCAAGGGCAGGTCGTGCCTTACGAGCCTGGTTGAGTTCTTTGAAAATGTGACCAAACACATTGACGAAGGAAGAGCGGTGGATGTGGTCTATATGGACTTCAGCAAGGCGTTCGATAAGGTCCCCCATGCAAGACTTCTCGAGAAAGTGAGAGGGCATGGGATCCAAGGGGCTGTTGCCTTGTGGATCCAGAACTGGCTTGCCTGCAGAAGGCAGAGAGTGGCTGTGGAGGGGTCTTTCTCTGCATGGAGGTCAGTGACCAGTGGAGTGCCCCAGGGATCTGTTCTGGGACCCTTGCTGTTTGTCATTTTCATAAATGACCTGGATGAGGAAGTGGAGGGATGGGTTGGTAAGTTTGCTGACGACACCAAGGTAGGTGGTGTTGTGGATAGTTTGGAGGGATGTCAGAAGTTGCAGCGAGACATAGATAGAATGCAAGACTGGGCGGAGAAGTGGCAGATGGACTTCAACCCGGATAAGTGTGTGGTGATCCATTTTGGCAGATCCAATGGGATGAAGCAGCAGTATAATATGAAGGGTACCATTCTTAGCAGTGTAGAGGATCAGAAGGACCTTGGGGTCCGGGTCCATAGGACTCTTAAATCGGCCTCGCAGGTGGAGGATGCGGTCAAGAAGGCGTACGGCGTACTGGCCTTCATTAATCGAGGGATTGAGTTTAGGAGTCGGGAGATAATGCTGCAGCTTTATAGGACCCTGGTTAGACCCCACTTGGAGTACTGCGCGCAGTTCTGGTCACCTCATTACAGGAAAGATGTTGAAGCCATTGAAAGGGTGCAGAGGAGATTTACAAGGATGTTGCCTGGATTGGGGGGCATGCCTTATGAGGATAGGTTGAGGGAGCTTGGTCTCTTCTCCCTGGAGAGACGAAGGATGAGAGGTGACCTGATAGAGGTTTACAAGATGTTGAGAGGTCTGGATAGGGTAGACTCTCAGAGGCTATTTCCAAGGGCTGAAATGGTTGCTACGAGAGGACACAGGTTTAAGGTGCTGGGGGGTAGGTACAGAGGAGATGTCAGGGGTAAGTTTTTCACTCAGAGGGTGGTGGGTGAGTGGAATCGGCTGACGTCGGTGGTGGTGGAGGCAAACTCGTTGGGGTCTTTTAAGAGACTTCTGGATGAGTACATGGGATTTAATGGGATTGAGGGCTATAGATAGGCCTAGAGGTGGGGATGTGATCGGCGCAACTTGTGGGCCGAAGGGCCTGTTTGTGCTGTGGCTTTCTATGTTCTATGTTATTACTACACTGCGTTTGCCTCAGTAGCTAACATGAGCCATGTCAAAGAATCATAGAATCCCGATAGTGCAGAAGAGGCCATTTGGCCCATCGAGTCTGCACCGAATCTCTGACAGACCCTCTCCTCCACCCTACCCCCGTAACCCCACACAGTTCTCATGACTAGTGCATACACCCCACAAATCTTGGGACACTAAGGGGCAATTTAGCATGGCCAATCCACTTAACCTGCATATCTCTGGACTGTGAGGGGTTAATTCCCACTCACCTGAAGAAGGGGCTTAGAGCTTCGAAAGCTTGTGTGGCTTTTGCTACCAAATAAACCTGTTGGACTTTAACCTGGTGCTGTTAAACTTCTTACTGTGTTTACCCCAGTCCAACGCCGGCATCTCCACATCATGACTGTGAGGGGAAACCAGAGCACCTGGAGGAAACTCATACAGACACAGGGAGAAAGTACAAACTCCACACAAACAGTCACCCAAGGTACTGGTAGCACAGGGGCGGCACGGTAGCACAGTGGTTGGGGCGGCACGGTAGCACAGTGGTTAGCACTGCTGCTTCACAGCTCCAGGGACCTGGGTTTGATTCCCGGCTTGGGTCACTGTCTGTGTGGAGTTTTCACATTCTCCTCGTGTCTGCGTGGGTTTCCTCCAGGTGCTCCGGTTTCCTCCCACAGTCCAAAGATGTGCGGGTTAGGTTGATTGGCCATGCTAAAATTGCCCCTTAGTGTCCCGAGATGCGTAGGTTAGAGGGATTAGTGGGTAAATATGTAGGGATATGGGGGTAGGGCCTGGGTGGGATTGTGGTCGGTGCAGACTCGATGGGCCGAATGGCCTCTTTCTGTACTGTAGGGTTTCTATGACTTCTATGAAGGGTAGAATTGAACCCGGGTCCCTGATACGGTGAGGCTGCAGTACTAACCACTCTGCCACCTGGGGTCCCATTAACAGAGTAGTTTTTATTTATCTGACAGATGCTCCACAATAGTCCATCATATACAAACCAAAAAACATTGTAGTTTTTGGACGTGACATATCTTTCAACGCAGGTCAACAACATCCTGATACACTAAGACAAAACGTTTAGGCTGACAAAATCCCAGGTTAAATACAGATGCAAACACAGAATTTTTAAAATAATTGAAATGGAGAGGATGTGTACTAAAAAAAGGAAATTTTATTGGTATATTTAATTTTAGCACATTAATAAGATGCCAACTTCCCACAACAACAAGAAAACAATGGGCCTAAAAGTTGCTTCGAAAAAACACAGGTGTATAAAGATTTGAAATCATTTTCTTCAGCTATTCATGAGTAGAATGAGCTACTGCTATGATGTCCATTTAAATGTCTGCTAGCTGTCCACAAGTGCTGCTGGCATTAAAACAAAATTCTTACATATTTAATGTAAGAATTTAATGTATTTAAAAATGCTCAGATGTTGCACAGTGCATTGGAAACCAGTGTTGTGCCAGGAAATAATAGAATACAGCTCAGGATTTCCACAAGCCTAGAATGTCAGCCATATCTTTGTGAGACAAAGCTAGAGCAGACGACAAGCCAGGGTCAGGGCAAGAGAGAATTGGAAGCTATCTCAACATTGCAACCAGATTTTTAAAAAGCCATTTTTCCAGCATCCTTTTCTTTATATTTAAAGAGGCCATGTATTCCCTGTTGCTTTTAATACATTTTTATGTCAAACATATAAATCACATTCAAATGTTTGATGGTGAAATGAGCTGAAATCTTTTAACTTTATGACTCAAAAGAAAGAAAGAGTTTTAACAACACCAGGTTAAAGTCCAACAGGTTTATTTGGTAGCAAATGTCGTCAGCTGACGAAGGAGCTGGGCTCCGAAAGCGAATGGCATTTGCTACCAAATAAACCTGTTGGACTTTAACCTGGTGTTGTTAAAACTCTTACTGTGTTTACCCCAACGCCGGCATCTCCACATCAAAAGAAATACAGGGTTCAACTTGTCATTGACCCTGTTTATGCTGATTTATATGCATTTTGGGGACAATGTTCCCAAATGATTGCAGCATGCATATCTACACTGCTGAATATTCTAACTTTATTTTATTTAGTGAGCAGACCACTTTACAAGGATCAAAAAGAAATGATAGGAAGCAGACAGCATAGGGAAAATTAAAGAACAGGCTAGTTTTAGAGTGTTTATGGTACAATTATCAAAATGGAATATAATTATAACTACATTATTCATCAAATCCACAAACCAGTGATACTAGGGTAATAAACATAGCCCTCTGTCATGCCGGAATCTGCGGTTTATCCTACCTCGGAGAGACCAAATGCAGACTGGGTGACCACTTTGCTGAACACCTCTGGTCCATCCGTAAGCAGGACCCAGATCTTACTGTCACTTGCCACTTCAACACACCACCCTGCTCTCCTGTCCACATGTCCGTCCTTGGCCTTTTGCAATGTTCCACCGAACCCCAATGTAAACTGGAGGAACAGCACCTCATCTTTCAATTGGGCACTTTACAGCCTCCTGGACTGAACATCGAGTTCAACAACTTCAGAGCATGAACTCTGTCCTCCACCTTCACTCCATTTCCATTTATTTTATTTCATCCTGTTTCTTCTTTTCATCCATTTTATCATCCTTCTTTCTCCCTGCCATTTTCCACTTCTCCATTCCAGCTCTCCTCCTTGCCCCCTCCTTCAGGGCAACTGTTGTAATCCCCTGGCAGTCCTTTAAACATCTGTACCTGTTCTGCCATTCACCATTCCAATCACTTAATGGACACTTTTATCGCCTTCCCAGCCTTCTGCACCCTCATTTACATTCCCTTTGTTTCTCCCCCCCATCCCCCCACTCATAGTATAAATCTCTGCTGATCCTCTTTGCTTTCAGCTCTGATGAAGGGTCATCTAGACTCGAAACGTTGGCTCTATTCTCTCCCCACAGATGCTGTCAGAGCTGCTGAGATTTTCTAGCATGTTCTTTTTTTGTATAGCCCTTTGTCTGTTGAGATTGAATGCACAGCTGATAGCAGGTAGGATACTTAGACATCTTCAGATGCAGTAATATGGAGTTCTAACCTGTTAAGAGATTAAATAAGCCACTAATCAGGTTTATAAACCAACTGTCAGTCTATATTTGTCTATGTTTGTTTTAAAAAAAAGCAATTCATGATATTTATAACAAATCTCCTGAGTTTTACGAGATGGTGGGGGTGGCATGCCTGCCGCTGGGACAGGCTGATGCCAAAAGTGCAATTGGTGCCATAACCTATAAACTTTTAAATGCTGATTGTATTGTTATATCATATATTTACAAAGAAAGAGAATGCAAACAATCCAGCCCAACCAGAAGGCAAATGGAATGTTAGGCATTATTACAAGGGGAGTTTACCCAGCACTTCGTTTTTGTTTCAGATTTTGGCATCCAACCTTGCCGCACTGCTGCCTCACAGCGCCAAGGACCCAGGTTTGATTCCTGGCTGGGGTCACTATCTGTGTGGAGTTTGCACCTTCACCCCATGTCTTCCTCCGGGTGCTCTGGTTTCCTCCCACAATCCAAAGATGTGCGGGTTAGGTGGAATGGCTATGCTAAATTGCCCCTTAGTGTCAGGGGGACTAGCTAGGGTGAATGCATGGGGTTATGGGAATATGGCCTGGGTGGGATTGTGGTCAGGTGCAGACTCGTTGGGTCAAATGGCCTCCTTCTGCACTGTAGCATTCTACCCGCAGTATTTTGCTTTGATAAAAGTAGGGATGTTTTGCTGCACCTGTACAGGGGCTAGGTGAGACCATGTCGCGAATACTGCATATAGTTCAGGTCTCTGTTTGAAAAAAAGACATAGTTGGTTCGGAAAAGTTCAGAGAAGATTCACTTGACTTATTCCTGGGGGTGAGGGGCTTATCTTTAGAAAGGTTGATCCTATACCCACTGGAGCTTAGAACGATGAGAGGTGATCTTATTGAAACATACAAGATCCTGGAATAATAGGATAGAAACCAGGAGGATGTTTGCACTAGAACCAAGGGACTGAGTTTAAGATGTACCTAAAAGTGCAGTTTCACTAATAAAGATGAAAGTGGGTTTGCAACAACAAACTTTGCAGTTTTATAAGGGGAGCATCTCATCATCCGAGTTAATCTGATATTAAGTCACTCGCGACGACTTAAAAAAATTTACAGAACAATTCCTTGTTTCGCTGGTTAATGCTGATCAGCTTCTTAGCAAATAAAATATTTTGGAATGTATTAAGAAATCCAACTCAGTTCAAACAGCAACAAATAAGCAGTTGTGTGTGGGGTTGCTTTTGGCAAAACTATTTTTAAGCCAGCATCAAAGATAACAGAAACTCGATGTAACTGGTGTTTAAATTTCCCTCATGTTTTGCGTTTGGTGTGACCCATTTAGCATAGATATAGCTGATAAAACTGGCGCAAACTCTATCCAAAATGAAGTCCTTTACATTTGTTCTCATTTACTCGAAGGCAATGCAATTCCTACAATTACAAAAACAAGGTCAATGAATTTTCCACACGTTTCTTCCTAGTAGAGTCTAGGAAACATGCGGGACAAAAATACTCTTAAAAGTCACTTGGTACAAATGAGCTGATGATTTAATTTTGAAGTAATAAAGGTCTAATTTGCCTCGTTTAAATGAATAGAATCACATGTTTAGCCAAAAAAAATTATCGTAAGGTATTGTGAAAACAGTGTAGGATAGCAACCAGTACACAATGACATGTCCACACCGCCTTGAAGATTTTTTTCCAGTCCTGTACAATATCCCATTCTGAACCTCCCACTCTGATTTTTGCGCAACAAAGTAACATCAGACTGAGTGAATGAATTTGGGATTACACAATCGCTACAGTGCAGCCAAGAGGAGCTGGGCCCAGGGCTGCGGAGACAGGAGGAGGTTACATTGTAGCCCTTGGCTGGGAGGGGATCATTTGTATCATATTCGCTCCGGCCGAGAATCTAACAATTGCTGCATGGATACATCGCCACAACAGAGAGCGCTCCGACACGGTACCTCATCGTTACGGTGTGAACGGGAGAGAATCCGGACACCGGGGTATATCAGGCAGCCTGAAGCACTGGATCAGCACAAAGCGACATGTTGTCCGGCTGCGTCTCCCCCACACCAGCCTCACCCAGCCCGCGACAGCGGCCTGAGCCACCCGGCAGGGCTCCACCAATCCGGGGCCGCACCCTCAGCAACCCACCAATCCGGGGCCGCACCCTCAGCAACCCACCAATCCGGGGCCGCACCCTCAGCAACCCACCAATCCGGGGCCGCACCCTCAGCAACCCACCAATCAGAGTCCACACCCTCATCAATCCACCAATCAGAGTCCAGACCCTCAGCAATCCACCAATCAGAGGCCACACCCTAATCATTCCACCAATCAGAGTCAGCACCCTCAGCAACCCACCAATCCGGGGCCGCACCCTCAGCAACCCACCAATCAGGGTCAGCGCCCTCAGCAATTCACCAATCAGGAGCCACATCTTCAGGGGGCCCACCAATCAGAGTCCACACTCTCACCAATCCACCAATCAAGATCAGCACCCTCAGCAATCCTACCAATCAGAGACCACACCCTCAGCAATCCTACCAATCAGAGACCACACCCTCAGCAATCCACCAATCAGGGCCTGCACCATCAGCAACCCGCCAATCAACAAGCTCCGGCCGCAGGGCACCTCAGGATACCTGCTGACCCACACAATGCTCCAAGGAATTGGGAAGCTGCAGTTCAGGAGGTACTGATAACATTGCAGGGAGAATAACTGGGTCAAGAATTCCCAATGTTTATACCTGAGGGAGCCCAATGATGGAAGCAAATTCAATTATCCAAACACATGTAATTCCTTGCTGAATAGAACACAGCATCTGTTACAAAGAAACGCTCAGCAGGTCAGATAGTATCTGTGGAGAAAAACAATTAACATTTCAGGTGGAGACATCCTTCCATTAGAACTGTTAGCTCCTTGATGCAATGTTGTGCTGCTGCCTGGAATGGAAGGAACTGGTTGCAAAAACTTGCACTGTGATTTTTACAGCTACAGGAACCAAAACAGAAAATGCTGGAAAATCTCAACCGATCTGACAGCATCTGTGAAGAGAGAATAGAACCAACATTTTGAGTTGGGATGATCCAGGGTTTTCTGTTTTTGTTTCAGATTCCAGCATCTGCAGTAATTTGCGTTTCTCGGCCTTTTGGCTAAGATCAAGTGTGGTTATGCCGATGCTGCACTTGGTAGTGGCCATTGAGTTGCATTTAAGCTTCATATGTTTCATATGAAGCAATTTTTAAAAGCGGTATCTCGGCATTTTGGCTGAGATGCAAATGAGATCAAGCCTTGGAGGAGGAAGATCTGCGCCTCCTCCAATCAGCTTGGCTCATGTAGATCAGGCCCAAGACAGGGTAGAGGCTTGCATGCCCTGTCTTGTCAGCCTGGATCGGAAATGTCTCAACTTGTTGAGACTATGATTCGGACTTGATTTGATTGTATTGGAAAAGTGTAAAAAATTTGCGTTTATCTTATGGTTCCTGTGGATCTTTGCATCACCCTTATTCCTCAGATGCATTGTGTCCACTACAACCAAGTAAAAACGTAAATGGCCACTGAAAGTGTCACGTGCTGGTGGCAATGTGCAGTTCACTCAGGGTATGTGCTTGTGTGCTACCTTTCACCTCTCACAGGCACCACATGCAGCATTGTTTGCAAACCTTTCCAACACTGATACCTTAACAATAATGATGTGGAGATGCCGGTGTTGGACTGGGGTAAACACAGTAAGGAGTCTAACAACACCAGGTTAAAGTCCAACAGGTTTATTTGGTAGCAAACGCCACTAGCTTTCGGAGGCTAGTGGCGTTTGCTACCAAATAAACCTGTTGGACTTTAACCTGGCGTTGTTAGACTCCTTACCATAATAATCCCTCAGAGCTACTGGTCCCAGGCTGAAAAATGATCTTGTTCAAGATGTCGACAACTGGAAAGGACTTCCCTGCCTCAAAGGGGCCAGAGACGGCATGGTGGCACAGTGATTTGCACTCACAGTGCCAGGGACCTGGGTTCAATTCTGGCCTTGGGTGACTGCCTGTGTGGAGTTTGCACATTCTCCCTGTGCAGCCTTGTCTGTGACCCACAACAGTCTCTTTGGGTACAGTGCAGCCCTGTCACCCCACTTTGGTTGTGCTTGAGACAGAAGCTTTGCAGCGGTGAGAGAGATGGCAGCAGTGCAGTGTGATGTGCAGGTGAATATATGTACCAACTTACCAGCATTTTAAAGTGCCTGTCTCGCTCGGCCTTCCTGACTCAGGCCACGTGAGACTCAGGTAGTGAAGCACATCCCTGGCTCCAGCATAGAATTGTCAAAGGAGCAGAGCGAAGGAGGACATGCCTCCCTTTTACGGGGGGTGGGGTGACATCAGTGGGGGGGGGGGGGGGGGGGGGGGTGCAGGTCAGGTGGGTTGTTCGGGTGGCAAGGGGTCGTCGGGCCATCGTTCAGGTCAGGCGGGGGGGGAGTCAGACAACCAGGCTGCGGACTGAGGCCATGGAGCTGGGTCAGGGGAGAGTCGGTCAGGTCACGGGAGTTGTCAGGCCTGGGCACGTGTGGGACTGGGCTGAGTCAGGTCAGGGGCTCAGGTCGAGAGTGTGGGGAATACGTGCAGCTTTCCCATGTGGGTCTTTAAAATAGTTACGCTGAAGTTAGAAGGGCTTTTATTTGTTTCAGAGTAACGATGAGGATAGAACTGGAGTTCTGATGTTAGTGATTTAAATCGCTTTGTCAGATGATTCCCAGCCCAGCATAATCGTCCAGGGAAAGTTAGCCCTTGCTATGTAAACCCTTACCTGGGAACTTCTGAGAGCGATTCCCCAGCACATCTTTGGGGTTAGCCCCAAATCCGATGACGCTGGGGAGTTAGGAAGTAATGGGACGTTGTTTCTGTGATGTAGTGGCATGTTTCTATTCAGCAAACTATATAGGAACACAGGAATGTACAGGACCTGAGAAGGCTATTTCAGTCCATCTGGCCAGCACCAGAATTCAAAACTAGAAAGCACTATTCACTAATGAAATTACTGAAATTGATTTTCTCCACAATTCCCTTTTACAGTTTCTGATGTTACAAGCCTCCAGATAAGGATTTGTCTTAACATAGAATCCTACAATGCAGAAGGAGGCCATTCGGCCCATCGAGTCTGCACCGACCACAATCCCACCCAGGCCCTATCCCCATAACCCCATGCATTTACCCTAGCTAGTCCCCCTGACACTAAGGGGCAATTTAGCCTGGCCAACCCACCAAACCCGTACATCTTTTGACTGTGGGAGGAAACCGGGGCACCCGGAGGAAACCCACGCAGACACGGGGAGAATGTGCAAACTCCACACAGGCAGTGACCCAAGCCGGGAATTGAACCCGGGTTCACGGCGCTGTGAGGCAGCAGTGCTAACCACTGTGCCATCATGCTGCCCTTCATCAGGCAGCAATGTCTTCTCATCTTCAGAAGGTTCTGCCAATAACATTGGATATTAGTCAGAACAATGCAAGTAGCAATTAGCAGTCATGTTGGCTGTATCCCATGGGGACTAGGCCAGAACAATGGAAGCACCCAGGAGTATCACTTTACCATCAGCAATTGTCTAGGTCATCCTGCTATTATTGTAATATTAAGGCCACATGTCAGGTTGTCCTAGGCCCAGCCATCTTCAGCATCTTCATCGATGAGCTTCCTTCCATCATAAGATCAGAAGTGGGGATGTTCGCTGGTGGTTGCACAATGTTCAGCACCATTTGTGACTCCTCAGATATTGAAGCAGTCCATGTACAAATGCAAAATAACCTGGACAATATCCAGGCTTGAATTGACAAGTAACATTAGCACCGCACAAATGCCAAGCATTGACCACCTCCAACAAAAGAGATACTTAACCATTGCCCCTTGACATTCAATGGCATTACCATTGCTGAATCCCCTATTATTAACATCCTGGGGTTACCATTGAACAGAAACTGAATTGGACTAGCCATGTAAATACTGTGGCTACAAGAGCATGTCAGAGGCTAGGGGTAGAATTTTCCCATTTTTCGGCAGAGTGTTGCAGGAGGTGGGACAAACGGCACTGAAGCTGTCCCAATGGCAGCTTTCTCTGCCATATTGTTCAGCTGTTAGTCGAGAAATGTTGATGGGGTGGGTCCCATGATGTAACGCTGGTCTCCCCACTAGCAACTTAGCTTTTTAGAGATCAGGGGTTTGATGGCCACGGGGGATTGTCAGTAGATCTCCTGTGGGCTTTGTGGAGTACGAGCTCTCTTATTGGGCAGGTGGAGGCTTGCCCAATAGGAAGTGTTCAGCGGGGACTTTTAAACCTGTCACTTCACCCGGATCAGCTCCATCTGTAAGTCAAGAATCTTCTGTGGTAAGGCTATCATGCCTCTTTTCAGGAAACTTGCACCCTGTGACACCAGCGGGGAAGACTGGGCACAGTATACTGAGCACATGTGTTACCTTCTTCGTGCTAACAACATTGGAGATGAAAAACGAAAGGTGATGTTGATGATGGCATGCAGGGTACTAACTTTCAGTATTATAAAAAGTCTGACCTATCCAGATGCCCCGACTCAAAAACTTTTAATGAGCTGGTAGACCTAGACCTAGTAAAAAACCACTATGACCTGAAGCCCTCTGTAAACCTCTAGAGATACCACTCCAACATGGCTGGGAAAACTACTGAGGAACCTGTCATTGAGTTCTTGGCTAGGTATGGGAATGGACCATAAATTGTGAATTTGGACTGCCTCTTAATGAAATGTTGCGAGACAGGTTGGTATGTGGCATAAATGACCTAAGCACCCAAAGAAGCTGTTGGCAGAACCCGATTTGGATTTAAAGAAAGCCATTGAAATATCCTTATCACTTCAGAACACAGAAAAAGGGGCTCAGGAATTACTGGGAGCATCAGACAGCAATGTCTTCCAACTAGGTGGAGGAACCTCATGTACTCAGTCCTCAATGGACAGTAATTGTGTAAACCAGGTGTCAAAGGGCCCCTGTCAATGTAGGAACCCTAATGTCACCACCTGTCAGTCAAAGAAAGGCAATGACAACCCCAAGAGTATTAGAGAACATATTCCAGAAAGGTGCAATTACCAGACAATGGATTATTGCAAACACTGTCAAAGGACACAGCCAAGGTGAAGTTTCAGGAACAGGCAAAATGCATGCTGCCTAGTGAAAAAGCCAAGGCCAGTACCTGCCCGTATCATAAAAGGTATCCGCACTTCCAGAGAAAGGGACACAAAAGCTGAATTGTAACATCACAACAAAAGTTCCCCCAATAATTGTAGAAATACTGGTGAATGGCCATCCCTTGAAGATGGAGGTGGACACGGGAGCTGCAGTCTCCATTATCGGAGAACAAATGTATAAGCATCTCCAATCTGGCATCCAACTCCTGAGGTTGGATGATTCAAAGGCCGGACTAGCCACCTACATGGGGGTGGGGAGGTGGAGCCATTACAGATAAAAGGCACCACAATGGCCCCAGTAATTATAGGCAGCAATCAACTCGTCTCCCACTCATTGTTATACTGGGCCGCGAATCAAGTCTTATGGGGAGAGATTGGTTCCAGGCTGGGTGTGGGGGACTGTACAAAGTTATTAGTAGATACCCTGGAGTTTTCCAAGAAGGCTTGGGAAAAATAAAAGGAACCAAGGCCAAGATCTAAGTTGACCCTGACGCTACACCTAGGTATTTCAGAGCAAGGCCAGTCCCATACTCTATACTTGAGAAGATGGAAACTGAATTAGGGCAACTTGAAAATCTAGATATAATAAGGCTGTGCAATTTGTAAAAGGGCTGCCTCCATAGTCCCTGTTCTGAAGCCTGACAAATCAGTTTGTCTCTTTGGAGACTATAAACCAACAGTCAATCAGGTCTCCAAACTCGATAGTTACTCCATGTCCCAAATCAAAGATGTGTATGCTAAGTTAGCAGGTGGCAAGGCATTCTCCAAATTGGAAATGAGTCCCGCCTCGCTTCAGCACAAACTGGACGAGTCTTCTTTGAAACATGTGACAATCAACACACATAAGGGACTTTATGAGTATACCCACTTGCCTTTTGGCATCATGTCAGTGAATGCCGTTTTCCTTGGAAAACATCCTCCAAGGGCTATCCAAGGTAGCAGTATACTTAGATGACATCTTGGTCACGGCGGCTTCAGCACAGGAATACCGACCAACTTAGAAGTCTTGCAGAGATTTTCCAGAATGAGAGTTCACTTGAAGAGGGAGAAATGTGTTTTCCAAATGGTTGAAATAACTTACTTAGGCTACCGAGCAGATGGCAAGGGGTTATATCCAGGAGAGGATAAGGTAAAGACCATCAAGAAAGAACCAACCCCTGAAAAAAAACCACAGAGTTTAAATCCTTCTTGGGACAAGTCAATTATTATGGAAAATTTATCCCAAACTTGACATCCATGCTGGTGCCTTTGCAAGCCCTACTGCGAAAATATCAGAGATGGTCCTGGGAAACTCTGCAAGCAGAGGCTTTTTCAAAGGTTAAATGTCAGGTGTTGTCAACAAACCAATTGGCTCATTTTGACTCTAAGAAGGAACTTATATTGACTTGTGATACTTCCCCATATGAGATGGGCCGATGCTGACATATTGCTGGGAAGACAGGACAGAAAGTCCATCGCGTATGCCTCCAGAACATTTTTGGATGCAGAGTGATGGTATTCTCAGATTGAGAAAGAAGGATTGGCTGTCATATTTATTGTGAAAAAGCTCCATCAATACGAACACTCAGATCCAGCACTGGGCTCTGTTATTAGCGACCTATGAATATCTTCTGGAACACCGCCTGCAACCTGAATAGCTAATGCTGACGCACTGAGTTACCTCTCGTTGCCCACAAGCTCCTTTACCAGTATTGGAAGAGGTTGTGACGACCCTGAATTTTTTGGAGACTTTGCCAATGTCAGCAGGGCAGATTAAAGTCTGGTCCCAAAAAGATCCAACCCTATCCAAAATTAAGCACGTGATCCTGTACATGGGATTCCAAGGACAGCCCATGTTTTTAATCATGGTGGACGCACACTCCAAGTGGCTGGAGGTGCATCACATGGGTTCCATGAGTTTCCAGGCTGCAATCATGAAATTACAGCAAAGCTTCAGGATACATGGGATACCGGAAGTCCCGATTTCCAATAACAGCATGGCCTTTACTAGCGGTGATATCCAATGGTGCTTTCCAATGGTATCTAATATGTCCGAACTGCATCTTATTATCCATCGTCAAATGGACTGGCAGGACAAGCACTGCAAACCTTCAAAAACAGTATGAGGAAACAACTGACGGTATCCATGGAGACCAAACTGGCTTGGATTTTGTTCAATTACAGGACCACACCATACACAACAACAGGCATTGCCCCAGTGGAGCAGTTAATGGGATGTTGCCTTTGTACCCGATTAAGCTTGCTATTCCCAAACTTGGCGGAGAGGGTGCAGTCCCAACAAGGAAACCAGAAAAAAAATTATGATTTTGTAAGAACAGAAAGAACTTTCTCAACAGGTGATCTGGTTCATGCGAGAATCTTCGGGGATGATCCCAGATGGATCTCTGTGATCGTTATGGAGAAAATAAGACCAGCATCGGATAAAATCAAAGACCTTGAGGAAGCACCTAGACCATCTCAGAGCGAGGGAGTGCATGCCTGAGCAGGTTCCACTACCAGCCATGGAGATAGCCACTGCCAGTGCCAGCCCACAGCTCAAAACTGATTCCATATTAGCCCCTCTGGACAGGTAAGGGACAGACCCAGATATGGGGGCTGAAGAAGTGGGCCTTCAGGCTGAAGTAAAGCCTAAGGAGGAACCTGCTTCAGTAACCCTTCAATGCTTCATCCCGAAATGAAGGTCCCCTGTTTGGTTCATGCTGCCTCACCCAGTCCTGCTTCAATGGACCTCTGGCCAATCCCTAAACATCGCAGAGTACTTGCTTACTATGGGGGTGCTGGGAGAGACTTGGACCTAAGGGGGGAGGGATGTTATGATGGCCACGAAAGCCATGGGGGATCCACGTTGGATCTGCCTATGGACTTTGTGAAGCACAAGCTCCTTTACTGAGCAGGTGGAGGCTTGCCCAATAGGAAGTGTTCAGCGGGGGCTTTTAAACCTATTACATCACACTCCAAAACAAGTATATTGTTTTTGGATAGTGTGGAGGAGGATGACTCTCCAGGGGTAAGCCACAGTGACCAGGTCACTGGCACAGAGTCAGGCTCTGTGGCCCGGAAAGGAAAGAGAGGGGTTAGGAGAGCAATAGTGGTGGGGGATGCACGGACAGGTGATTCTGTGGGTGCGAACGGGACTCCAGGATGGTAGTCTGCCTACCTGGTGCTGGGGTAATGGATGTCACCGAGCGGATAGGAGGCATCTTAAAAGGGGAAGATAAAGAAACGGATGTCATTGTACACATTGGTGCAAATGACGTAGATAGGAAGAGCAGGGGGATCCTACGAGAGCAATTCAGGGAGTTGGGAAATAGACTAAAAAGTAGGGCCACCAGGGTGGCCATCTCTGGGCTGCTCCCAATGCCTCGTGCCAGTGAGGCTAAGAATAGGGAGTTAGTACAATTGAATGCTTGGCTAAAGGACTGGTCCAGGAGGGAGGGCTTCACTTTCCTAGATCAATGGGAAGTTTTCAGGAGAGGATGGCACCTGTACAAGAAGGATGGGTCACAACTAAGTTGGAAGGGCACGAATATCCTGGCTGGGAGTTTTGCTAGTGCAGTTCGGGGGGTTTAAACTAGTATGGCAGGGGGGTGGGGATCAAAATATTAGGTCTACAAGTGTAGAGGCTGGGGACGAGCTTGGGGCTGGGACAAGGCTGGCAAAGAAGAAGAGCACTCTGGGGGAGGATGACCTCACTGGGCCTGGAGGTCTGGAGTGCTGATACTTCAATGCAAGGAGCATAGCAGGTAAGACAGACGAACTTAGGGCCTTAATGCTCACGAGGAATTTGGATGTGGTTGCGGTGACAGAGACTTGGTTGAAAGAGGGACAGGACTGGCAGCTGAATATGCCGGGGTACAAGTGTTTTAGGCGAGACAGAGGAGGGGCCAAAAGAGGTGGGGGAGTAGCAGTATTAGTTGGAGAGCATATTACAGCGGTGCAGAGGGAGGACAATTCAGAGGGGTCGTGTAACGAGTCACTCTGGGTGGAGCTTAGAAACAGGAAGGGTGCAGTCACTATGTTGGGGGTATACTACAGGCCCCCCAACAGCCCAAGGGAAGTGGAAGAACGGATATGTCAGGAGATACTGGATAGGTGCAGGAAAAAAAGGGTTGTTGTAGTGGGAGACTTCAATTTCCCTGGTATAGACTGGAAATCGCTGAGAGCTGGGACTCCGAATGGGGAGGAATTTGTAAATTGCGTACAGGAGGGTTCTTTGGAACAATATGTAGATAGCCCGACTAGAGAGGGGGCTATACTGGACCTCGTACTGGGGAATGAGCCCGGTCAGGTCTTCAAAGTTTCGGTAGGGGAACATGTGGCAAATAGTGACCACAATTCTGTTAGCTTTAGGATAGTGATGGAAAAGGATGAGTGGTGTCCCAAGGGTAAAGTGTTGGATTGGGGGAAGGCTAACTTTAGTGTGATTAGGCAGAAATTGGCAGCTCTTGATTGGGAGAGGCTGTTTGAGGGTAAATCCACATCTGGCATGTGGGAGTCTTTTAAGGAACAGTTGTTAGGGCTGCAGGACAGGCATGTGCCTATAAAAAAGGATAGGAAGGGTAGGATTCGAGAACCGTGGATAACCAGGGAAATTGAGGGACTGGTCAAAAAGAAAAGAGAGGCGTATATTAGGTCCAGGCAACTAAAAACGGAGGGAGCTCTGGAGGAGTACAAAGAAAGTAGGAAAGAACTCAAACAGGGAATTAGAAGGGCAAAAAGGGGTCACAAAATGTCCTTGGCAGACAGGATTAAGGAGAATCCCAAGGCATTTTATTCATACGTTAGGAACAAAAGGGTTGTCAGGGAAAAAATCGGACCTCTCAGGGACAAAAGTGGGGAATTATGCTTGGAGCCCAAAGAAGTAGGGGAGATCCTAAATGAATACTTTGCGTCGGTATTCACAAAGGAGAGGGGTGTGTTGACTGGGAGTGTCTCGGAGGGGAGTGTTGAACCGTTGGAGAAAATCTCCATTACAGGGGAGGAAGCGTTAGGTTTGTTAGAGAATATAAAGACTGACAAATCCCCAGGGCCTGATGGAATCTATCCAAGGCTGCTCAGGGAGACGAGAGATGAAATCGCTGGGCCTCTGACGCAAATCTTTGTCTCGTCACTGGACACAGGTGAGGTCCCAGAGGATTGGAGGATAGCTAATGTGGTCCCATTATTTAAGAAGGGTAGGAAGGATAACCTGGGTAATTATAGGCCGGTGAGCTTGACGTCCGTGGTGGGGAAGTTGTTGGAGAAGATTCTTAGAGATAGGATGTATGCGCATTTAGAAAGGAATAAACTCATTAACGATAGTCAGCATGGTTTTGTGAGAGGGAGGTCATGCCTCACTAACCTGGTAGAGTTTTTTGAAGAAGTGACCAGAATGGTTGACGAGGGAAGGGCCGTGGATGTCGTCTATATGGACTTTAGAAAAGCGTTTGACAAAGTCCCTCATGGTAGGCTGGTGAAAAAGGTTGGATCTCATGGGATAAAGGGGGAGGTGGCTAGATGGGTGGAGAACTGGCTTGGTCACAGAAGACAGAGGGTGGTAGTGGAAGGGTCTTTTTCCGGCTGGAGGCCTGTGACTAGTGGTGTTCCGCAGGGCTCTGTATTGGGACCTCTGCTGTTTGTGATTTATATAAACGATCTGGAAGAAGGTGTAACTGGGGTGATCAGTAAGTTTGCGGACGACACAAAATTGGCAGGACTTGCAGATAATGAGGAGCATTGTCAGAAGCTACAGAAGGATATAGATAGGCTGGAAATTTGGGCAAAGAAATGGCAGATGGAGTTCAATCCTGATAAATGCGAAGTGATGCATTTTGGTAGAAATACTGTAGGGAGGAGCTATACGATATTTGGCAGAACCATAAAGGGTGTAGATACGCAGAGGGACCTGGGTGTGCAAGTCCACAGATCCTTGAAGGTGACATCACAGGTGGAGAAGGTGGTGAAGAAGGCATATGGCATGCTTGCCTTTATAGGACGGGGCATGGAGTATAAAAGTTGGGGTCTGATGTTGCAGATGTATAGAACGTTGGTTCGGCCGCATTTGGAATACTGCGTCCAGTTCTGGTCGCCACACTACCAGAAGGACGTGGAGGCTTTGGAGAGAGTACAGAGGAGGTTTACCAGGATGTTGCCTGGTATGGAGGGGCTTAGTTATGAGGAGAGATTGGGTAAACTGGGGTTGTTCTCCCTGGAAAGACGGAGGATGCGGGGAGACTTAATAGAGGTGTATAAAACTATGAAAGGCATAGATAGGGTGAACGGTGGGAAGCTTTTCCCCAGGTCAGTGGTGACGTTCACGAGGGGTCATAGGTTCAAGGTGAAGGGGGGGATGTTTAACACAGATATCAGAAGGACATATTTTACACAGAGGGTCGTGGGGGCCTGGAATGCGCTGCCAGGCAAGGTGGTGGAGGCGGACACACTGGGAACGTTTAAGACTTATCTAGATAGCCATATGAACGGAGTGGGAATGGAGGGATACAAAAGAATGGTCTAGTTTGGACCAGGGAGCGGCACGGGCTTGGAGGGCCGAAGGGCCTGTTCCTGTGCTGTATTATTCTTTGTTCTTTGTATCACCCAGACTGGGTTATAGCTCTCGAGCACTACCTAGCTGTGAGCCGTCATAATTCACACACCAACGTGAATGGATAATGTAACGGGGGAGAACATAGAACATAGAACATAGAACATAGAACATTACAGCGCAGAACAGGCCCTTCGGCCCACGATGTTGCACCGACCAGTTAAAAAAAAAACTGTGACCCTCCAACCTAAACCAATTTCTTTTCGTCCATGAACCTATCTACGGATCTCTTAAACGCCCCCAAACTAGGCGCATTTACTACTGATGCTGGCAGGGCATTCCAATCCCTCACCACCCTCTGGGTAAAGAACCTACCCCTGACATCGGTTCTATAACTACCCCCCCTCAATTTAAAGCCATGCCCCCTCGTGCTGGATTTCTCCATCAGAGGAAAAAGGCTATCACTATCCACCCTATCTAAACCTCTAATCATCTTATATGTTTCAATAAGATCCCCTCTTAGCCGCCGCCTTTCCAGCGAAAACAATCCCAAATCCCTCAGCCTCTCCTCATAGGATCTCCCCTCCATACCAGGCAACATCCTGGTAAACCTCCTCTGCACCCTCTCCAAAGCCTCCACATCCTTCCTGTAATGTGGGGACCAGAACTGCACACAGTACTCCAAGTGCGGCCGCACCAGAGTTGTGTACAGTTGCAACATAACGCTACGACTCCTAAATTCAATCCCCCTACCAATAAACGCCAAGACACCATATGCCTTCTTAACAACCTTATCTACTTGATTCCCAACTTTCAGGGATCTATGCACACATACACCTAGATCCCTCTGCTCCTCCACACTATTCAAAGTCCTCCCGTTAGCCCTATACTCAACACATCTGTTATTCCTACCAAAGTGAATTACCTCACACTTCTCCGCATTAAACTCCATCCGCCACCTCTCGGCCCAACTTTGCAACCTGTCTAAGTCTTCCTGCAAACTACGACACCCTTCCTCACTGTCTACCACACCACCGACTTTGGTGTCATCAGCAAATTTGCTAATCCACCCAACTATACCCTCATCCAGATCATTAATAAATATTACAAACAGCAGTGGCCCCAAAACAGATCCCTGAGGTACACCACTTGTAACCGCACTCCATGATGAATATTTACTATCAACCACCACCCTCTGTTTCCTATCCGCTAGCCAATTCCTGATCCAATTTCCTAGATCACCCCCAATCCCATACATCTGCATTTTCTGCAGAAGCCTACCATGGTGAACCTTATCAAACGCCTTACTAAAATCCATATATACCACGTCCACTGCCTTGCCCCCATCCACCTCCTTGGTCACTTTCTCAAAAAACTCAATAAGGTTAGTAAGGCACGACCTACCTGCCACAAAACCATGCTGACTATCACCTATCAATTCATTACTCTCCAAATAACTATAAATCCTATCCCTTATAATTTTTTCCAACATCTTGCCGACAACAGAAGTGAGACTCACCGGTCTATAATTCCCGG
Organism: Mustelus asterias; assembly: GCF_964213995.1. Classification (NCBI taxonomy): domain Eukaryota; kingdom Metazoa; phylum Chordata; class Chondrichthyes; order Carcharhiniformes; family Triakidae; genus Mustelus; species Mustelus asterias. The sequence goes on from NC_135804.1 coordinate 26,906,547, forward strand.
GGAAGTCTCTGTTCCCCTTCTTAAACAATGGGACAACATTCGCTAACCTCCAATCTTCTGGTACTATACCAGAGGCCAACGACGACCTGAAGATCAGAGCCAGAGGCTCTGCAATCACTTCTCTTGCCTCCCAGAGAATCCTTGGATAAATCCCATCCGGACCAGGGGATTTATCTATTTTCAGACCCTCCAGAATATCCTGCACATCCTCCTTATCAACTGTAATACTGTCTATTCTACTCCCTTGCAACCCAGTGTCCTCCTCAGCTATATTCATGTCCCCTTGCGTGAACACCGAAGAGAAATATTGGTTCAATGCTTCACCAATCTCCTCCGGTTCCACACATAACTTCCCTCTGCCATCTATAACTGGCCCTAAACTTGCCCTAACCAACCTTCTGTTCTTGACATACCTATAGAACGCCTTAGGATTCTCTTTAACCCTATCCGCCAAAGTCTTCTCATGTCCCCTTTTAGCCCTTCTAAGCTCGCTCTTCAACTCCCTCTTAGCCAATCTAAAGCTTTCTAGTGCACTACCCGAGTGCTCACGTCTCATCCGAACATAAGCCTCCTTTTTCTTTTTAACCAACAAAGAAACTTTTTTGGTGCACCACGGTTCCCTAGCCCTACCAATTCCTCCTTGCCTGACAGGGACATACCTATCACAGACTCGCAGTAGCTGCTCCTTGAAAAAACTCCACATGTCGGACGTTCCCAGTCCCTGTAATCTCCTAGTCCAACCTATGTTTCCTAATTCTCTCCTAATAGCCTCATAATTACCCTTCCCCCAGCTAAAACCACTGGCCCGAGGTTCATGCCTATCCCTTTCCATCACTAAGGTGAACGTAACCGAATTGTGGTCACTATCACCAAAATGCACACCAACTTCCAAGTCTAGCACCTGGTCTGGCTCATTTCCCAGCACCAGATCCAATATAGCCTCACCTCTAGTTGGCCTGTCTACATACTGAGTCAAAAAACCTTCCTGCACGCTTTGAACAAAGAGATTATCAAGTGTAGAGGCCTGATAATCAGATGCTAATTTATTCTAATTGGGATTCCCATTACATCACTGATGGGGTGGGGGCATCAGCACTAAATGTTGGCCAATCCAGCGAAGCCCACAGCCCATAAATTATTTTTTTTAAGAAGCAGTTAAATCATTAAGATGGCTATTTTGTCAAGCCTAGAGGTTTGGTGAGAAGGAAAGCTTGTTTCAATTTACATTCTAGGCATCGTGATTTGATCCACGTAAAAGGGAATACAAAGATCTGAAGACAGCCTTCTTGAGTCAGAGCTCATGGGACTGTTGAAAGTCCCAACACCTATGGAGGTCAAATTAAGTCTGCGGAAACCAGGCTGCATAAGTCTATTGTGAAACTGTAATTGTCATTATACTATTGGTGTCTGAGTAATAAACTTGCATTTGGACAATACATCTGAGCCTGATTCACAAAGAATTATTTAATTGAGTTTAAGAGATTTCCTAGCTCCCTAACCTATCCCTCCTCCGACTTATGTTATTGATACCGATATGTATCACAACCTTTGGCTGTTCACGACTGCCTTCAGAGTTCTGCAGCCACTGAGTGACATCCTTAAGCCTGGCACTAGGGAGACAACATGCCATCCTGAAATCATGTCAGTGGCCACAGAAGTAGTCGTTCCTCTAACAATAGAATCCCGGCACTGATTTTTTTTAGTCTTCCTGCTGCCTACCATGCCATGGACTTGATTCTGGTTGCACTCTGCAGAGGCACCATCACTCCCACTTGTATTCAAAATTGGACACCAGTTGAAGAGTAAGATGTACTTCTCCACTATCTGTCTGGTCCTCCTTGACTGGTAGTCGCCCTATTCCCCTCTGCCTGCATAACCGTAAAATGCAGTTTAATCTAAAAATTATTTTATTTTTGTTTATAGTTTGTAGATTTAATGGTTAAATTTGTCAATTTTCAAGGTGTTTTAGGGTTTAATGCGTCGGGGTACTATTTAACTGTATGTACCATTTTGTTTCTGCTAAGGTGCAGGATGTGGGTGGCAGGATGTGCGATTTGTGTCCGTTGGCTTATCTTTGTGGTTACATTGTGATGCAAGGTAGCAAGACTGTCTTGAGATAGGAAGTGGTACAGTGGACAATTATTTACATCCTAGATGAGAAGCAAGTTGAGACCTGGGCATTAAAAGGCTTCTAGAAAAAGAAGGCAAGGCTTCGAGAAAAAGTGAGAGGGCATGGGATCCAAGGGACTCCTGCCCTGTGGATCCAGAACTGGCTTGCCCAAAGGAGGCACAGAGTGGGTATAGATGGGTCTTTTTCTAAATGGAGGTCGGTCACCAGTGGTGTGCCCCAGGGATCTGTTCTGGGACCCTTGCTGTTTGTCATTTTCATAAATGACCTAGATGAGGAAGTGGAGGGATGGGTTGGTAAGTTTGCCGACGACACGAAGGTTGGTGGGGTTGTGGATAGTCTGGAGGGATGTCAGAAGTTACAGAGGGACATAGATAGGATGCAAGACTGGGCGGAGAAGTGGCAGATGGACTTCAACCCAGATAAATGCATCGTGGTCCATTTTGGCAGGTCAAATGGGATGAAGGAGTACAATATTAAGGGAAAGACTCTTAGTACTGTGGAGGATCAGAAGGACCTTGGGGTCCGAGTCCATAGGACTCTAAAATCGACCCCGCAGGTGGAGGAGGTGGTTAAGAAGGCGTATGGTGTGCTGGCCTTTATCAATCGAGGGATTGAGTTTAGGAGTCCGGGGATAATGATGCAGCTATATAAGACCCTCATCAGACCCCACTTGGAGTACTGTGCTCAGTTCTGGTCGCCTCACTATAGGAAGGATGTGGAAAAGATTGAAAGGGTGCAGAGGAGATTTACAAGGATGTTGCCTGGATTGAGTGGCATGCCTTATGAGGATAGGCTGAGGGAGCTCGGTCTTTTCTCCTTGGAGAGACGTAGGATGAGAGGAGACCTAATAGAGGTATATAAGATGTTGAGAGGCATAGATCGGGTGGACTCTCAGAGGCTTTTTCCCAGGGTGGAGATGGCTGCTATGAGAGGACACAGGTTTAAGGTGCTGGGGGGTAGGTACAGGGGAAATGTTAGGGGGAAGTTTTTCACACAGAGGGTGGTGGGCGAGTGGAATCGGCTGCCGTCAGTGGTGGTGGAGGCAAACTCAATAGGGTCTTTTAAGAAACTCCTGGATGAGTACATGGGACTTAATAGGATGGAGGGTTATAGGTAGGTCTAAAAGGTAGGGATGTATTCGGCACAACTTGTGGGGCCGAAGGGCCTGTTTTGTGCTGTAGTTTTCTATGTTTCTAAAAACGGGTTCTGAGGCACCACTGGTGCCAGCACTATGGAAGCCGTAAGTGAAGCAGTGCTTTAGGTCACCTCGGTGTGGCCTGTGTGGCCCACAATTGGTGGGAAGAATGCAAGCACTGGCGACCTTGTTCTGGAAGATTACGCAGTGGGCATATCGTGATGTGAACTGCCATTTCAGCTGATTCAGCAAAGCACTCAGCTGCACAAGGGATCCCCCCACTAGCGCTATTTAAGGGCCAGCAACCCACGTGTAGCTGAAGTACTTCTTACTTATGCTCTTGTAAAATTTCTGCAAAGTTCTGTGGTCTATATTTGGAGGTGTTTTGGTGAGTTGCTGGATTTGGCAAAGACTGGTGCAGCATCCTGAGAGCGAGAGAGTTTTGTTATCTGTCCACTCAAAAGCTGTGACAATTCTCAAGTTGTAATGGCAATTGAAAGACTGTGGTTGGAGTGCCTCTGGGTCTGCAACATATTAGGCAAACAGTGCAGAGAGAAGATGCTTTTTGCAAAGAGGGGAGCAGGGGTTTTCACAGAAAACCTGGAGAATTCTAATCTAGAAAGCGAGCTGGTGAAGGATAGAACTTGAGTCAATCTTACACACTTTTATAAGCTTTTATTAAAAGAGATGCACTTTACAATCATGCACCATGTAAGCCAACAACTGCAGTTTCAATCTGTTTCTATTTATGCGACCACAAATGAATCCCTATGACTCACATACAATTAAACACAATTAATATGCAGTTTAGACTATACTTCTGCCTCCAAGGCAGTCTGCACCTGAGGTTCACTGAAAAGGTGGTTATGAAACTGTGTCACATCCTTTTATATGATCTACTGCAGCAATGCTCTAGAGACAGTTCAAATCCCACCACAGCAACTGAAGGAATTTAAATTCCATTAATAAATCTGGAATAAACGCTAGTCTCATTAATCGTGATAATGAAACTACGGGATTGTTGCAAGAACCCATCTGGCTCATTGATGTACTTCAGGGGAGGGAATCTGCTATCATTATCTGGTCTGGCCTACATGAGACTCTAGACCCATGTCAATGCGGTCAACTCCTAACTGCCCTCTGAAATGGCCGAACAAGCCACTCAGTTGCAGGCAGCTCAACATCACCGGCGAGAGGGCAATTAGGGATGGATAATAAATACTAGCCTTGCCAGTGACACCCACGTTGAAAGAACAGATTTTTAAAAATGCAGAAGTGGAGGTGAATATGGCAGGTGCTGCCAGTTGCACCATCTTTGCGCGTGGTGTAATCTACCTCAGCGCAAAAAACATTACTGGCTTCTGAACGGCGACAGGTCACAGCAAGGTTGATTGATTGCTTTTCAGAACCTGGCAAATGTAATTTCAGCATTCAGCAGCCTGGACATTTGGGAGAGATGGAACAAGAGATAAGAGTTTAGGAAGACAATTCAAGACTGCAGAGGCACAAAAACTAAAGACAGTGCCACCAGTGACGAAGTGGAGAGGGGTCATGCAATAGAACATTGTAAGAAGACTGGAGGACACAGGCTGGGACAAGAGTGCTGGAGGAAACTCCAGAGATAAGGGTGTGACAAGATATGTGGGTATTTGTAAATTAAATTTTTGAATTCAGTTTGAGGAGGTGATAGGAGATCCTTGGAGAGCAGCAACGTAAGAGATGAGTGAAACTTTGTTGGAGTCAGAAAGCAAGCGGCAATTTTTGAAGTGTTTGAGGGTGGGATTTTCCGGCCACACTCACTCCAAAACTGGAAAATTCCGGCCAAGGACAATGGACCTTGGCATGGTTCCCCCCGCCCTGCCCCTGCCCGCTACAAGTCCCATGGTGGGCGGGACAGGAAAACTCCTCCCATAGAGTTTGCATAGTGTCATGCTCTAGAGAGGAGCCACCTCATTGGAAAGGTTACTCAGCTGATATTTTCATTTGCCCGCTGGGCAGCTGCATCACCATGTGGCTTGTATCCACCAGAGTTTAGAAGAGTAAGAGACGACTTGATCCTGAGGGGTCTTCACAGGGTGGACACAGAGCGGATGTTTCCTGTTGGGGGAGAATCTAGAAAGACGGGTCACTGTTTAAAAATAACATGGAGCTGAGGTGAAATTTTTTTCACTCAGAGGGTCATAAGTCTTTGGAACTCTCTTCCTGAAAAGGCAGTGAAGAGGAGTCTTTGAATATTTTTAAGGCAGAGGTGGATAGATTCTTAGTAAACAAGAGGGTGAAAGTTGTTGGGAGTAGGTGGAATGCAGATTTGAGATTGGTGTCAGATCAGCCATGATCTTGTTAAATGGTGGAGCAGACTCGAGGGGCCAAATGGCCTATTCCTGCTTCTAACCCCTATGTCATTCAGCATGCCAGGATGAAGATGTGATTGTTATAGGTTTTTTAAAAGTTTTCATCAATGGGGCATTTGTACTTAAGGGAAATAGTTAATGATGATATCCTACAGTAAATGGCGGATTCCAAAGTTTAAAATGTATTCATTTTCTTAATTATTATTTTGCGTTGAGTTGATGATGCATTATTTTCCTCCCAGGCAATTTTTTAAAAGGAAAAATGAATTTGCATTTATATAGTGCCTTTCAGAATGTTTTCCCACAGTGTTTTGCAGCAAATAAAGTACATTTGCGCCGGAATTCTACTGCCCCATCAGCCACGGAATCGGAGTGGGTGAGGGGCGGACAATGGAAATGTCCGTTGACCTCGGGCGGGATTTTCCAGTCTCGCTCGAGTGAGACTGTAAACTCCTGCTCTTGAAGTGCATTCATTGGTGTAATGTAGGAAATGCAAGAACTAATTTGCAGCAGCAAACTCCCACAGGCAAAAATGAAGTAATCAACAGATAATCTGTTTTCCGTGATGTTAGTTGAGGGATTAATATTAGCCAGAACATCAAGTTTCTTCAAATATTGCCATCCTAATGAGAGGGCAGATGGGACACTGGTTTAATGTCACATCCTAAAGATAGTGCCTCTGACAGTGCAGCACTCCTCAGTACTCCACTGAAGTGTTAGTCTGAACTATCCGCTCAAGTCTCTGGCCTGGGGCCTGAACCCACATCTTTCTGACCCAAGCGACAGTGGTCCTGTTGAGCCAGGGCCGACATAGATATAAATAGAAGCTTGACTGGTGATGTTCAAACATGGAATTGCAGAGATAGGCACAGAGATGGGAGGCAAACAAACGTTCAAGGGATAGAGGAATTAGGTTTTTTCTTTAGGGAGGTTACAAAAACAGATTTGAAGCAAAGGGGACAGTTCTTGAGAAGAGAGAACTGTTTACAAGGTCAATTACATGATACAAACCATAGAAATGGTCAATTATAAAGCTAAGCAAGGTTGTAGATAATCATAGCCATGAGATGAAGATTACAGTTGGGCATAGAATGAAAATTTGAGGTTTAGAAACTAACAACTGGAGAAAGAATTTAGAATAAATGGAGAATGCAGGAAACCAGGCACGGGTGGCACTGTGGTTAGCACTCCTGTCTCATAGCGCCAGGGGCCTGGGTTCAATTCCGGCCTCAGGTCACTGTCTGTGTGAAGTTTGCACATTCTCCCCGTGTCTGCATGGATTTCCTTTGGGTGCTCCGGTTTCCTCCCACACTCCAAAGATGTGTAGGTTAGATGGATTGGCCATGGTAAAACAAATTGCCCCTTAGTGTCTCAAGATGTGTAGGTTTGGTGGATTAGCCATTGTAAATGTGTGGGGTTATGGGGATAGGGCAGGCGAGAAGGCCCAGGTAAGATACTCTGTCAGTGAGTCGGTGCAGACTTGATGGGCCAAATGGCCTCCTTCTGCACTGCTGAGATTCTATGACAGCTTCAAACTTTGTCAAAGTGTTGAAACCTTGCTGTAATGTTAAATGTGGAGCCTATCTATTAGGCTTCATGGAGGCTTGAGCTGGCCTAATAATGTACTTGGATATGGTGATGTATACAGATTTTAAGAGATAAGCACAACACTGATACAGCATATATTTTCAGCCAGTCTTTAACGAATATATGATGTTTTTTATCCAGAATAATTTGGAAAATTCTTAAATCACAAGGGTTTCCATAAAATGTCAACATCAGAAAATGTTTCACAGCAATAATTTATTAAATATTCAAAAAATAAATTGGCAAAACAGTAAAAAATAAAATATCAGGAATTCATGTTATTAAAATAAAATCGGGAGTTTTAAATATCTAGAACTTATGAAGTGTTGGTTGCTGACCAATACTGAGTGTAAAGAGGATAACAGGGTAAGGTACCAGAAGCAAGTAATCTATGACTGAGCTAACTCTTAGTAAAGACAAGTAAAAGCATGGTAAGAGAAGATCTAAGGTAAACCATGTTTTCAAATCATCCCTATGGATGTTGAGTGATTCAGCTTTCATTTTGGACCCTGTGCTTCAGATTCTTCCTCATCATCCTCGTACATCTCTCCTTCTTCGTCTGCTGTGGCATCTTGGTACTGTTGGTATTCAGACACCAGATCATTCATGTTGCTCTCTGCCTCAGTAAACTCCATCTCATCCATACCCTCACCGGTGTACCAATGCAAGAATGCCTTCCTGCGGAACATAGCTGTGAACTGCTCTGAGATGCGCTTGAAAAGCTCCTGGATAGCAGTACTGTTTCCAATGAATGTGGAGGACATCTTAAGTCCACGGGGTGGGATATCACAAACAGCCACTTTAACATTATTGGGGATCCATTCCACAAAGTAACTGCTGTTCTTGCTCTGGATAGCCAACATTTGCTCATCTACTTCCTTCATGGACATCTTACCTCTGAAGACGGTGGCTACTGTCAAGTATCTACCATGACGAGGATCACAAGCCGCCATCATATTTTTGGCATCAAACATCTGCTGGGTGAGTTCTGGGACAGTCAATGCCCTGTACTGTTGGCTTCCTCGGGCTGTGAGTGGAGCAAATCCTGGCATGAAGAAGTGAAGGCGTGGGAAAGGTACCATATTCACTGCAAGTTTCCTCAGATCGGCATTAAGCTGCCCAGGAAACCTCAGGGAAGTGGTGACCCCACTCATGGTAGCGGATACCAAGTGGTTAAGGTCTCCATAGGTGGGTGTTGCCAGTTTGAGGGTCCTGAAACAGATATCGTAGAGAGCTTCATTATCTATGCAGTAGGTTTCATCTGTGTTTTCTACAAGCTGATGGATGGAGAGGGTGGCATTGTATGGTTCTACCACTGTGTCAGAAACCTTTGGAGAAGGAACAACACTGAAAGTGTTCATGATTCTGTCAGGGTATTCCTCACGGACTTTGCTAATAAGCAGGGTTCCCATGCCAGACCCTGTACCTCCGCCCAGGGAGTGAGTAAGCTGAAAGCCTTGCAAACAGTCACAATTTTCACATTCCTTCCTCACTACATCAAGGACCGAGTCCACCAGCTCTGCACCTTCTGTGTAGTGACCCTTTGCCCAGTTGTTTCCAGCTCCACTTTGTCCTGTGATTAAAAGGATGTCAAACATATTAAAACAGGCGAGTGACAGTTAACATGCACGGTGTAAATATAGATAGAAATAGCCACTGATATGGAATGTTCTGGAATGGATTTCCTGCTGAGGTAAACATCTTAGTATAGAAAAACATTTAATTTGATTTCTCACTCTGCTGGTTATGTTAGTATCAGTACATAGACAATAGGATGTAGCTATTGTAGGTGATCAAAGAGGGGAATATCAAAGTTGGCTTGTTACTATAGTGGTTGTATGATTCCTTCAATTAATATTTTCTTTTGCCCAAATCAGATAATGATGATTTTATAGGTTCAAAAATACACTTTCAACTGAAGAACGTATGTCAGTAAAGGTGAATTTGAACAGAACAGAACTACTGCACACACTCCAGTAACTGTTGATTTCATGTAAAGGTCGACCCCTGATTTTTGGCCAAAAAGTAATTCATTTCTCATATATCTCATGTATAGGTTGACCCTGACTTTTAGCCAAAACGTCCAAAATCTTTGTACCCCCTCACCGCTGAAGTCAAACTCACCCTGCTGCAAACCTACTCATCGATAGAATAGTGCACCACTAAAGGCGGATGTTCAGCCCCTCGTGTCTGCGCACGCCAACACCTAATTTCAAGGCTGTTGCGTCTTCGCCAATCTCACCCCCTAATATGGTGACACAGTATCAAGAAGGAATGGCAGAATGAATTTACTGTACACAAATGGATGTCTGTCTCCATGGAGATTATTTTTTTATTGATAATACTTTTTGGCTCCTTTTGCACTACTTAGGTGGGCAGGATTGAACCATAGAATCCAAAAGTGCAGAAGGAGGCCATGGGGCCCATTGAGTCTGCACCAACACTCCGAAAGAGCATCTTACCCAGGCCCCCCTTAACCCCACTGTTCCTGTAGCCCCGCACATTTACCATGGCTAATCCACCTAACCTACAATCCTTTTTGGATTGTGGGAGGAAACTGAAGCACCCGGAGGAAACCCGCACAGACACATTGGCAGAAACAGTCTCCATCCCAGAAACTCTGCAACTGCAAGATCATGGTACCTTGAAACTATTATTTGTGTAACAGTCGACCCCCTACTTTTTGGCCAAAATTGTAATCTTAGAAACCAGACGTACATGAGTATGAATAATAGGATCTGCAAGATCATGGTGCATGAGACGCAAAAGCCCAGTCTGCAGGTACAACAGGTGATCAAGAAGGCAAATGGGATGTTGGCCTATATTGCGAGGGGGATAGAATATAAAAGCAGGGATGTCTTGATGCACCTGTACAGGGCATTGGTGAGGCCGCAGCTGGAATACTGTGTGCAGTATTGGTCCCCTTATATGAGGAAGGATATATTGGCATTGGAGGGAGTGCAGAGAAGGTTCACCAGGTTGATACCGGAGATGAGGGGTTTGGATTATGAGGAGAGGCTGAGGAGATTGGGTTTGTACTCGTTGGAGTTTAGAAGGATGAGGGGGGATCTTATGGAGACTTATAAGATAATGCGGGGGCTGGATAGGGTGGAGGCGGAGAGATTCTTTCCACTTAGTAAGGAAGTTAAAACTAGAGGACACAGCCTCAAAATAAAGAGGGGTCGGTTTAAGACAGAGTTGAGGAGGAACTTCTTCTCCCAGAGGGTGGTGAATCTCTGGAATTCTCTGCCCACTGAGGTGGTGGAGGCTACCTCGCTGAATATGTTTAAAGCGCGGATGGATGGATTCCTGATTGGTAAGGGAATTAAGGGTTATGGGGATCAGGCGGGTAAGTGGTACTGATCCACGTCAGATCAGCCATGATCTTATTGAATGGCGGGGCAGGCTCGAGGGGCTAGATGGCCTACTCCTGCTCCTATTTCTTATGTTCTTATGTTCTAAGACGGTTAATCTCTTGTGGCATTGCACAACGGAAGTCACAATCAAATGTAGTTTACTACAGTATGCAACAGATGTTAGGCCAGGTGGCCTTTAGACCTAAAAAGGATAGTGAAAAACTAGCAACAGTGGCGGTAAAGAGACATGGGATTTCCACGTAAATAGACCACTAAATTGTCATGAACAGGTATGGAAATATTCAAGAAGGGCTAATGGAATTCTAGCCTTTATAGAACATAGAACATTACAGCGCAGTACAGGCCCTTCGGCCCTCGATGTTGCGCCGACCAGTGGAACCAATCTAAAGCCCCTCTAATCTACACTATTCCAATATCATCCAGATGTTTATCCAATTACCATTTGAATGCTCTTAATGTTGACGAGTCCACTACTGCTGCAGGCAGGGCATTCCACGCCCTTACTACTCTCTGAGTAAAGAACCTACCTCTAACATCTGTCCTATATCTCTCACCCCTCAATTTAAAGCTATGTCCCCTTGTGCTAGCCATCACCATCTGAGGAAAAAGGCTCTCACTATCCACCCTATCTAATCCTCTGATCATCTTGTATGCCTCTATTAAGTCACCTCTTAACCTTCTTCTCTCTAATGAAAACAACCTCAAGCCCCTCAGCCTTTCCTCATACGATTTTCCCACCATACCAGGCAACATCCTGGTAAATCACCTCTGCACCCTTTCCAACACTTCCACATCTTTCTTATAATATGGCGACCAGAACTGTACGCAATACTCCAAATGCGGCTGCACCAGAGTTTTGTACAGTTGCAGCATGACCTCCTGGCTCCGAAACTCAATCCCTCTACCAATAAAAGCTAACACACCATACGCCTTCTTAACAACCCTATCAACCTGGGTGCCAACTTTCAGGGATCTATGCACATGGACACCCAGATCCCTCTGTTCATCCACACTACCAGGTATCTTACCATTAGCCATTATATCTAGAGAATTAGAATACAATTGGATAGAAGTCATGTTTCAGCTAAATAAGCCCTGGTTTGACCACATCTGGACTACTGTGCGCATTTCTAAGTACGCTATCTTCAGAAAGATTGGATGGATCAATGCGCAAGCCTGGGTGGCACGCTGGCATAGTGGTTAGCACTGCTGCCTTACAGCGCCAGGGACTCGGGTTCAATTCACAGCTTGGGTCACTGTCAGTGTGGAGTTTGCACGTTCTCTCCGTGTCGGCGTGGGTTTCCTTCGGGTGCTCCGGTTTCCTCCCACAGTCTGAAAGACGTGCTGGTTCGGTGCCTTGACATGAACAGGCGCTGAAGTGTGGCGACTAGGGGAATTTCACAGTAACTTCATTGCAGTGTTAATGTAGTCTTACTTGTGACTAATAAATAATTTTTTTTTAAAAGCCCACCGGAGTGATGCCTAGACTCTAAGGGTTAAATTATAGGGTAAGATTACAAACTAGGGTTGAATTCCCTGGAAGATTATGATATTATTTGATCTAAATTTAAGATACTAAGGGAAGCAGATAGCATACTGATAGCATAATTGGGGAGAATAAACTGGGGGCATCGTCTAAAAATTAGAGTGAAATCGAAAGCATACACCCAAAAGGGAGATAGAAGTTTGGAATTCCTTTCTGCAAACGCATTGAATGCTAGGGCAATTTTTAATTTTAAAATTGAGATTGATAGATTTTTTTGTTAAACAAAGGTATTAAGGGACATGAAGAAAAGGCACGTATGTGGAGTTAGATCACAAATCAGCTATGCTATTGTTGGATGGAGGAACACATGTAAGGGACTAATTGGCTTACTCATGCTCCTGTGCTTACACAGGGTTAGAGGACAAGGAATAATGCTCCAGTCAAGCTAGATATAATTCAGTTCTGATTTTAAAGTCATAGGTTAGGTCCTGTTTAACTCTATGATAAATTCCGACACCTACATTTATAATGAGAAATTGTCTATGTAAATGTGGCATGCTGTATTTTCACATCACCACTCATGATGGTACAGCATCTTTCTGACTGAGAGAATGTCATTTCAGATTGACAAATATAGGCAGTGTCCATTACAAATAGCTGTGTCTACATTTATAGAAGAATATATGTGACAAAGGTGCACACAGACACAACATTTTTAATATATTGGTGATTGATGTCATTGCACTTAGGGAGTCATACCTGAATGGCCCAAGGTTGAGGAGGGCAGCACGGTGGCACAGTGGTTAGCACTGCTGCCTCACAGTGCAAGGGACCTGGGTTCAATTCTGGCCTCGGGTGACTGTATGGAGTTTGCACATTTTTCCCACGTCTGCATGGGTTTCGTAGAATCCCTACAGTACAGAAGGAGGCCATTCGACCCATCAGGTCTGTACCGACTGCAATCCCACCCAGGCCCTATTCCCGTAACCCCACACAGTCGTAACCACTGTGCCACCGTGCTGCCCCCACTGTGCTACCATGCCAGGTGCTCTGGTTTCCTATCACAGTCTAAATATGTGCAAGTTAGGTGGATTGACCATGCTAAATTGCCCCTCAGTGTTAGGGGAATTAGCACGGTCAATGCATGGCGGTGACAGGGATAGGGCCTGGGTGGGATTGTTGTGGTGCAGACTCGATGGGCCGAGTGGCCTCCTTCTACACTGTAGGGACTCTATGGATTCTATGACTCTGGGAAGGTAAAGAGAAAGGGATCGAAGCCTGAACAGGCTGCAAATATTTGAACTGAGGCTCAAACCAGCAAAATCTGAGGTTAAAGCTCAAGGTGTGAGGCCTAAATGTGCCAAAATCAGCCAAGAGGATTTGAGAATAGGCAACAGCAGGTTGCAGTGTGATAGAATATTTCTGTGTAAGAATGCTTTGGGCAACATGGGGAGCAGCAGTAATTTGAATGAGACTGGTGGCTGGGAATGAGCTACAGATGGACAAACAATGAACGTAACACTTGGTAGATAAAACCCTAACACAGAAATTGAAGCAGAGTTCCTGAATGTATGTAAATTATGTAAAGATAACATTAATCCTTTAAATTGAGTGCAGTATTCACTCACCAGAGTGTGCTGGCTGGGGGAATCTGGTGATGGTGGGGTACAATGGGGGTATGTTCAGACAAAGGCAATAATGTGACAGTTGAGCTTGCATTGATAGGTTGGCACAGAGAGACCCATAACTGCAAAATGAGTGCCAAGTTTACTAAGTTGAATTCCAATATTTATGCAGACATAGGAAATTATAATGGGAAAAAGTAGACACAAAAGCCGGTAGAAATATGTCCAGGCTCATTTTTTCACGCATTGACAGACTGTTCAAGCAGTGCGTTTCCCGAGCAGGAAGGCTCCAGGTTAGACCAAAACTGGGTTTTACAACTTCATTTCAATAACTTAGGTTCAATAATTGCCAAAGGCAAATTACCCATTGCAGCACATGGATTTCTGGCCACGTATCTCACCAGCAACAGGTAATTGCCAGGGGCAGGGCCGGTGGGGAGGGGGCAACCACAACTTTTAGGAGTGCTGTGAAGCCAGGAGGAGAACTCTTTTCCCACCAGCCTCTATAATTTTCTTTTTCATTAAACAGCCTTTCAGGATGAAATCCCAAGCCTGAAATCCTGAGCCGATAAGGTCCAATGCCAAGGTTCCCAAGGGAGCTCAATTTATCTGAGGGATCTAAAACTGATGCTAAGCCTCTCATCGGCAAATGCAAGGGGCCTAATTTTCTTTTTGAGTGACCTCTAGATGCCTGAAAACCCACCCAGGCCTATATGGTGTTGAACATATTAATGATGTCCCCTGGAGAGATGGGTCATTTGTGCCCTGGTTTTCCATCTAGGATGCAGGGCAATTGTGGTTGATTTCTAACACAAAATGTGCAATCAAAATTAATTAAGTGCGGGTCATTTATGGAAAATATCAGTTTTATCTATCGCTTCTCATTTTTTCTGTTTAGTGGCTGATTTCTATTACATACCGAAGATAAAATTGTCTGGTCTGAAAAGATGTCCAAAGGGGCCTGAGCGGACACTGTCCATCGTGCCTGGTTCCAGATCCACCAAAATGGCTCTGGGGACATATTTAAGAGCTGCAAAAGGAACAAAAATCAGACAGTCAGTAAGTCTGTGTTTTACCTTTTGGTATAACTAAGGAATTATTCAAAATATTTACATTCCCAAACCATAATACTTTAACCCACATTGCCCAGGCACCATCCCTGTTATGCTCTCCCAAGAGGGTATCCTGCTATAATAATCCATATTTCCATTCCATGAATGTGATGTTCTAAGAGTACAACTACTATGTTAGTGCCAAATTTGAGATATTGGCCAAAATTTTACCGCCCCGCCCGCCACGGGAATCGGAGCAGGTGAGGGGCGGAGCATGGAAAGGTCCCATTGACCTCGGGTGGGATTTTACAGTTTCGGGATGAGCAAGGCCGTAAAATCCGGCCCAATGCTTTTTTTTTTATTGTTGAGAAACTAAGGGGAATAACCAATAGGACATTAGAAAGATTTAAACAAAATATCAGGTCGTGATTAGACAATGCCAAGCTTCTGCTTCAAAAGCTTTACCATTTTGTCAAAGAAAAAAAGAGGTAACTTTTACTTGGGATCGACATTAACTCTGCACTTGGAAATTTGCATAGCTTTGATATTTCATGCATTTTATTATTTAAAATGCAGCTAAGTGTCCGGACCAAATGTTTGCATCTCCAACAAACTTGATAAGTCGTGGAATACTGCAATATTTGTAACTGTTTCTGAATTCAATATATTTGGCTTCATTATTTAAGACACTTTCTTCTGATTTCCCCTTGACATCACACAGTTTCCAATGAACCTTGACATGATGTAGCTCTGAATTACTTACAAGATGCTTCATTGTAGTAAACGCTAATTCTCTCCAGCTGCAGGTCTGAATCACCCACATAATTTCCACTGGGGTCGATTCCATGCTCATCACTGATGACTTCCCAAAACTGAGAAGAAAAGAAATACAAGGTATCCAGCCACATTAATTAGCATTAAGCTAGATGCAGTGTGTGTATATATATATATATATATACACATATATAATGGAAGAAAGGGAAAATGACTGCTCTAATCAATGTATGGATTTCAGTGTGTGATTAATAATTATAATGTGACAAAATGATGGATGCAGGTCAATTATTTTCATTGCTTAATAGCACAGTACACCATTAGTGCTGGCTTCAACCCCTGCAAATATACACATGGAATCAAATTGCTTTTGTTTGGCTCTATGTCTCTACTACTGACTATTTTAAGGTAGTCAAGTCTTTCACTTAATAAAAATTATGTTTTTGCTTTGCCTTGGCTAAGATCTAAAAGGATTCCTGCAATTCGATTTGATCGCGATTGGAATACCAAATTCTTATTTTCTTTCTCTGTCCCTAAATAAAGCTTGTACCTGATTCCCAAAGAGACAAAAAATGTTTTTTTTTTACCCAAAGTACTCTTGGTCTCCAGTGGTGATGGTTGCCTGGAGAAAGTATCTGTCTGCTGGCAGGTAATAATTATCATAGCATCAGAAATAGCAGGGGGTAAGGACAGCAAGTAAAAACTAATTACATCTCGCTTCAATGATTCTTGTGTCCTTTATACTCAAAATGAAACAGAATATTTTGAGGGAGTAACTTTTTAACATCAATCGCATTTACTGATCATGCAGGGTTGCAAAATATATTAAAGGCACTGAGGGAAAATGAAGCTTCTATTTCCTTTGCAGGTTCAATATATTTTCTAAACTTAGAAAAGCTGTAAAAATCTAATATTAAAATGTATTGGAAACATATGGATTTTTGAAATACGTTTTAAAGAAGCAATTTTTGGGAGAAAAAATCTGGTGCATTTTCAATGAAGCTGATAATTTTCTCCTTAACAGTGAAATCAGGATGATGATTAGGATCCCACAAGTCAAAGGAAGCCATTATATATCCATTAGCACAAGTACTTCGTCACTGTATTTTAAAAGCTGCATGCAAACTAATTGTAAACACCCACCCTATGAAAAAGGGCACAGTAACCTTATCATTGTTAAGAGCTGGATTTATCAAATGGATTGTATTTTCTGGGTTTTTCATGCACACAACATGTGAAGCATCAGTGCAGCAATGTATACAGTTTCATTATTGTTTTGCACTCTTTCTGAAAAAGGGATCTTTCTCTGCAATGTGTTTAAATTTGAGTTGTAAACATGTTTCCTTTAGCAGCTGACCATGGTACTGAAAGTGCCAGCATTATCTTATGGTATATTTTGACCCCAGCTAATTTTCTGAGATTGATTTGGTTGCTTGAGTGCACAAAGTAGCTTTAATGTTATTCCGCATCTCCTGGGGGTATTGTTGATTGAGTAGGAGCCTTCAGCTGTCCAATAAATCTGAATTTCCCACTTTGTCTCATTCATTACAAGCTCACCTACTTTTCAACACCAGCTGGCAGATACAGCACCAATTTAATTTCTTCCTCTTCCATCCTCCAGAGAATAAATTGGATGTACTCTTCACATTTTGGCTCCTTGCAGTTCTATTATTCTTCTCAGACCCATATGTCTCTGAATCTTTAATACATTCACATTTAATCTTTCTTAAAGGTATCAGGTGCAACTTTAAAATGCCTTTAACTAGTAAATTTCTGACATTTTGCCATCTGGCATATATTACATGCTTTCTAAAAGCAGTACATTGTGCATTAAGCATCAAATCTAGCTAAACTGACCAGATAAAGGTCTCCTCTTTCTGCTGGCTACAAGGTTAATATGGATCTGGTTCCTAGTAGGCCAGAGCCCACCACACAGAGTTTTCTGCACCATGACCCAAACTGGACCAGGTTCCCAAAGCTTATTGATATATTTGATTTCAGAAGTGAAAAATCAGATGCAGGTAGTAAGGACAAGTCTTTCTGGAGACAGTTGATCCAAAGTAATAGGCAGCTTAGTTTACAAGATTGTAACTGATATGGGAGTACCTGATGCAGTGCATGATGACAAAAAAACAAAATTTTATATTCATAACAAATCCAACAAGGTCTGAACCCAAGAATTGCAACCCTGAATCACATGAGCCCTACAATGCAGAAGGAGGCCATTCGGCCCATCGAGTCTACACCGACCATAATCCCACCCAGGCCCTATTCCCGTAACCCCACATATTTACCTTGCTAATCCCCCTGACACTAGGGTCAATTTAGCATGGACAATCAACCTATCCTGCACATCTTTTGGACTGTGGGAGGAAACCGGAGCACCCGGAGGAAATCCACGCAGACACTGGGAGAATGTGCAAACTCCACACAATGACCCGAGACCGGAATTGAACCCGGGTCCCTGGTACTGTGGGGCAGCAGTGCTAACCACTGTGCCACCCTAACCTATGTTAACCGATTGGGTTTGTCATTTGTGATATGGGTCGCCTATTTCGCATTATTTCAGATTTTCAGTTTTGCCATTTTTCTTTTTAATTCTGCATTAAACATTTTACTATTTATTCTGTCAAAGTGCAGTTTTTACTGTTCCATTGTGCCATACTGCAGTTTACTAAGCCAGGTGTCATGGTCCATCCACACATGCTGACTGGAACAGCAGCCAGAATGATATGGCAGGTGTTATAGATGTGATTTTTGTTTAACTGGAAATTTTGGAAGTTGACAATTGAAAAAAAATTGGAAGAGGGAGGTGCAGGAGGAAGCAACTACCCATTCCAATTGGCTAACCAAAAATCAATGTATCAATTTGTTCATCCAGAGGTTCAGTGAGAATGTCCCCTGGCTTTGTTAGGAGCAGCTTGGTTGCAAATAATTCTTCTCGCTCTAAATGATAAGACTCTCATCAGAAAGATTTCACTTGTGCTTGACTGCAATAATGGAATATAAGGTTTTTGTGTGACGATGCCACGATTTCAAGGCAATTGCCTTGGGTGCATCAAAACCAGCCACGCCCAGGTTTAACCCCGAATTCTTCTTCTTCATGGCGTGGCTGGCAAAAACCCCCGGCATTGTGATCCCAGTCACGTAGCCGTCTGAGATCCTCACTCTGTAGATACTCAGAAAGGGATTTCAATACAACTAACCTTGTCCCAGTCCCTGCGGATTGGACCACTCGACAGATGCTGCATTTAAGACTGTTCAGATATTTTCACTTTCAGCCATCGCTGTCTTCTTTCGTCGCCGAGCCACGTGCTAATAATCTGGGTACCACATTTAAGCAATCGTCCTCATAACCATTCAACACTGGAATAAACACCCCCCCCCCCCCGCCCCCTCACCTTCTAAACGTGACCATTCGATGGAGCGTGATTTTTCCCAGTGCATGAGCTAGTCTCCATTCACATTTCAAAAGCTCCTGTCTTATGATTATTCTGCTCAGACTGGTTTGGTTTGATTTGATAAACAGGAGAGATTCTCCTTACAATACCTCAGAGCTGCCCTGCCTGGTGGTCGTACATAAAATGCACAAAGCGGGTTGCACAATGTAAGAATTGAAACAATTCTGTAGATTACTCCCCCAGCTATTACACTTTTACCGAGTGCTAGCGTTAAGCATTTGCTTTTTTGATAATGGCATTTCAATGTGTGAATGGAGACGGGGAGGCGACCATGTCCCACGCCAAGGTTATTCGTCTTGGACGGTTTTAAACATCGATGTCAGCTGTTGAAGGAAGGCTCTTTGCGAGTGAAACGGGGGCTGCAGCCTGTGGGGTGCCGACTCCCTCCCGACCCAGCCTCTGCTGGCGGTGGGACTGTCCTCGGACGGTGCGGCAGAGCTGGGCTAATCCCTTTCTCCCCTGCTATCTGCAGTCTCGGGCGTGGCTGTCTGCAGAGCCCATACGTCTCTTGTTGAGAGCAGCCCCACAGGCGCAGATTCCAGGACAAGCTTTCCACTAACCATGTCAAAACGTAACAAAAGACATCCTAACGGAAACAATGGCGAAGTTAAAATACAATTACAAATCATCTCTATTTATGGGTCATAAAAAAATTTTTTTTGGGGGGGGCAGAATTAATTCTATTTAACACAGAACAAGAAGCTTATAGATAGAACAATGCCCTTTATTTATCCCAAACAAGACAATCACCTCTTTATTAGTGGATTTTATTTCATGAATTCTATACATTTAAACCCATTTATTTTCTTCAGCTTTTTTTCTGACCAGATCTATTTACAGGGTCATTTATCAATGATTATATAAATTCTCAGACATCAATTAAACTTTTACCTTGGCGCCGATCTGGTTGCCACATTGGCCAGCCTGGATGTGAACGATCTCTCTCATCCTCTCGCTGTGTTGCCTCTGTAGCTCTCGGAGTTGTCAGCTGCCGCTGCTGCTGGCTGGGGGAAGGCTGTGGCAAGGTGCCGCCTGCCCTTTTATACCATCGCATCGCACCAGCTGATCAGTGCCACAGGAACAGCTTGATGCCAGACCAGGATTACATCAGTCTCCCGGGAGAGCGGCCGCAGCAGCCAATGAGGATGCCGGGGACACACTGCAACATCCCCCTGCAACGCCAGAATCGCCTCCCACGAAATGCCTCAGCACTACTGGAAATGCTGCCTCTCTCGCCATGTTAGAAAGGAAAAGGGCAAGGCAGGCGAAGGCATGGCGCTGAACTGCGAATTTACCTCACCATTCAACTCGATGAGCAAACCATTTGTGAAGAAAGACTTCACTTGCCAGGAAATGTTGCAAAATTCTGGCATCTTTGTTTTTTTTCTTAATAATGCAATGCAGGAAACTGTTTCTATGCAAAATAAATGCAGACACCAAAGCAAAACAAAACAAAATGCTGAATACCTCCGATAAAGTCCAAAGATGTGCGGGTTAGGTTGATTGGCCAGGTTAAAAATTGCCCCTTAAAGTCCTGAGATATGTATGTTAGAGGGATTAGCGGGTAAATATGAGGGGGTAGGGCCTGGGTGGGATTGTGGTCGGTGCAGACTCGATGGGCCGAATGGCCTCCTGCACTGTAGGGATTCTATTCTATTCTATGAAAGTCAGAAAGTGTTGGAAATACTCAGCAGGTCTGGCAACACCTGAGGAGAGAGAAACAGAGTTAACGGGCGGGATTTTCCAACCCCGCTCGCCCCAAAACTGGAAAATCCCACCCGAGGTCAACAGACCTTTCCTGGCCCGCTACGATTCCTGTGGTGGGCGGAACGGGAATATTCACCCCAATGTTTCAGGTCTGTGATCTCACCAGCACTGGGTGATAGAGTGGAGGGCCAGGAGCAGTTAAATGACGAAAGGTTTTCATGGTGCAAGGCCAAAGGGAGGGGCAATCGGCAAGTAAAGGAGTAAAATGTATGTCCAGAGGAAGTGCGAATGGCAGGAAAGGAGTAAAAGGTAAATGAGAAAAACAGGAACAAAACAAAATGAAGGCAGAGGTGGTGATCTAACATTGCTGAATTCAGCGTTGAGTCCAGAAGGTTGGAAAGTGGCCAGTCAGAAGATGAGGCTCTGTTCCTCAAACATATGTTGAGCTTCATTGGAACATTGCAGCAGGTCAGGGGCAGAAAGGCCAGACTGAGAGCAAGGTGAAGAATTTAAATTACAGGCAACTGGGTCATGTTTGCAAACTGAAAGAAGTGATCCGCAAAACAGTCATTTTGTTTGCATCTGGCCTCTTCACTGTAAGAGGAGACCACATTGTGAGCAACAAATACACTACATTAATTGAGAGAAGTACCCGTGAATTGCCTTTGGAAGGAGTGTTTAGGGTCTTGGCTGGTGGGGAGGGAGGAGGTAAGGGCAGATGTTGTATTTCCTGCACTTTCGTGGAAAGGTACTGTGGGAAGGGGGTGATTGAGGAGGGAACCAAATTATTGTGGAGAGAATGGCCCTCTCTAAAAGCTGCAAGGAGAAGGGGGGTAAAGGTATGTTTGGTGGTGGCATAACGTAGGAGGTGGTGGAAATGGTGGAGACAGCTGGTGGAATTAAAGGTGAGGACAAAGGGAACCCTATAATGCATTTGGGAGAGAGGGGAAGGGGTGAGATCAGAAATGTGTGAAATAGAACGGACAATGTTGAGTGTCCTGTCAGTCACAGAGGTGGCAAATCTGTGGTTGAGGAGAAAGGACAACATATCAGATACACTAGAATGGAAGGTTGCATCATTCAAATGTGACAGAAACGGAGAAAGTGAGTATGGAATGCAGTCATTACTGAAGCAGGGTGTGAGAAACTGTAAGCGAGCTGTGGATGTCAGTAAGTTTATAATAAATATGAATTGATAACCCACCCTCAGAAATAGAGACAGAGAAGTCAAAAGCGGGAAAGGAAGAGTCAGAGATGAACTATGTGAAGGTGAGAGAAGAACAGCAATTGGAAGAAAAGTTGAATATATTTTCCAGTTCAAGGTGAGAGCAGGAAATGGCACAAATATAATTATCATCATTGTGATAAAAGTGTCATGCTAGCAGTAATCATGGTGTTGATTGGCTGGGGTTCCTGAGATGGGAGCCAATATGATGAGTGGCTAACACTGGGCAAAGCTAGCAGTAACTGCATAATGCTACACAGCACCTCTGACAGGGAGGTCCTTTAGTGGTTGAATCAGATGATGGGAGTGTTTGAGAACTGAATGTAACCTGCAGAAGACATAAGAATGGCATAAGGTGGAAGTGTTTTAAAGTTTAATAAACATGTTGTTATTTGAATAATTTACAACAAGACTTAACCTCTTCCTCACCGGGTTTCATCCCTTTTCTCATATCATAGAATCATAGATCATAGAACCCTACAGTGCAGAAGGAGGCCATTCGGCCCATCGTGTCTGCACCGACAACAATTCCACCCATGCCCTATCCCCATAACCCCATGCATTTACCCTAGCTAGTCCCTCTGACACTAGGGGACAATTTAGCTTGGCCAATCCACCTAATGTGCACAACTTTGGACTGTGGGAGGAAATCAGAGCACCCGGAGGAAACCCACGCAGGCACGGGGAGAACGTGCAAACTCCACACAGACAGTGACCGAAGCCGGGAATCAAACCCAGGTCCCTGGCCTTCTGAAGCAGCAGTGTTTGCCACTGTGCCGCCCTCTATTCTTTCTGAACAGTGAAAAGGAATAGTTAAGAACCGGCAATCCAAGTTTCCCTTACGGGATTTGGGTTGCCCTCACATTGAACAACAGAAAGGTTCACAACAGTTATAATCCTCCAAAATCCCTTAGATTCTGGAAAAGCTCAGTGGATTGGAAAATAGTCAATGTAACACTTTTACTCCAGAAAGGAGGGAGACAGCTTTCTGTCATAGAAAATCATCTTCTATGATTTTCTATGACAGAAAGCGGGATACTATAGGTCAGTTAGCCTAACATCTGTCATAGGGAAAGTGTTAAGGAGGTTATAGCAGGGTACTTAGAAAGCCATGGCGTGATCAGGCAGAGCTTTGTGAAAAGGAAATCATATTTAATCTATTAAAACAATTCTCATTTCAACAAGGTGATCGAGAGTTAGTGCATATTTATCTCACAAGTGAGAAATGGGTACTGGCCGGAGTTTTAACAAGAACAGGTTCAATTTCTTATACGGTTCACCTGAAGGTAAACTAGAACAAAGAACAAAAAAAATTACAGCACAGGAACAGGCCCTTCGGCCCTCCAAGCCTGCACCGATCATGCTGCCAACTGAACTAAAACCCCCTACCCTTCCGGGGACCATATCCCTCCATTCCTATCCTATTCATGTATTTGTCAAGATGCCCCGTAAAAGTCACTACCGTATCTGCTTCCATTAGCTTCCCCGTCAATGAGTTCCAGGCACCCACCACCCTCTGTGTAAAAAATCTGCCTCGTACATCTCCTTTAAACCTTGCCCCTCGCACCTTAAACCTATGCCCCCTAGTAATTGACTCTTCCACCCTGGGAAAAAGCTTCTGACTATCCACTCTGTCCATGCCTCTCATAATCTTGTAGACTTCTATCTGGTCGCCCCTCAACCTTTGTCGTTCCAGTGAGAACAAACCAAGTTTCTCCAACCTCTCCTCATAGCTAATGTCCTCCATACCAGGCAACATCCTGGTAAATCTTTTCTGTACCCTCTCCAAAGCCTCTACATCCTTCTGGTAGTGTGGCGACCAGAATTGAACACTACATTCCAAGTGCAGCCTAACTAAGGTTCTATAAAGCTGCAACATGACTTGCCAATTTTTAAACTCAATGCCCCGGCTGATGAAGGCAAGCATGCCACATGTCTTTTTGACTACCTTCTCCACCTGCATTGCCACTTTCAGTGACCTGTGTACACCCAGATCCCTCTGCCTATCAATACTCTTAAGGGTTCTGCCATTTACTGTATATTTCCTATCTGTATTAGACCTTCCAAAATGAATTACCTCATATTTGTCCGGATTAAACTCCATCTGGCATCTCTCCACCCAAGTCTCCAACTGATCTATATCCTGCTGTATCTTTTGATGGTCCTCATCGCTTTCTGCAAATCCACCAGCCTTTGTGTCATCCGCAGACTTACTAATCAAACCAGTTATATCTTCCTCCAAGTCATTGATATATATTACAAACAGCAAAGGTCCCAGCACTGATCCCTGAGGAATACCACTTGTGGCAGCCCTCCATTCAGAAATGCACCCTTCCACTGCTACCCTCTGTCTTCTTTGACCGAGCCAGTTTTGTATCCACCTTGCCAGCTCACCTCTGATCCTATGCAACTTCACTTTCTGCACCAGTCTGCCATGAGGGACCTTGTCAAAGGCCTTACTGAAGTCCATGTAGACAACATCCACTGCCCTACCCTCATCAATCACCTTCACCATTTCCTCGAAAAACTCGATCAAGTTTGTGAGACACGACCTCCCCTTCACAAAACCATGTTGCCTCTCACTAATACGTCCATTTATTTCCAAGTGGGAATAAATCCTGTCTTGAAGAATCCTCTCCAATAATTTCCCTACCACTGATGTAAGGCTGACCAGCCTGTAATTACCTGGATTATTCTTGCTACCCTTCTTAAACAAAGGAACAACATTGGCTATTCTCCAATCCTCTGGACCTCCTCTATAGCCATTGAGGATTTCTCTCAAGCCCCCAGCAATTTCCTCCCTTGCCTCTCTCAGTATTCTGGGGTATATCCCATCAGGCCCTGGGGACTTGTCTACCTTAAGGTTTCTCAAGATCCCCAATACCTCCTCCTTTTTGATCTCAACTTGACTCAAACTATCTACACACCCTTTCTCAGACTCATTATCCACCAAGTCCTTTTCTTTGGTGAATACTGATGCAAAGTACTCATTTTATACCTCGCCCATTTCCTCTGGCTCCACACATAGATTCCCTCCCTTGTCCTTGAGTGGGCCAATCCTTTCCCTGGCTACCCTCTTGCTCTTTATATATGTATAAAAAGCCTTTGGATTTTACTTAACTCTGCTGGCCAATGCTTTTTCGTGACCCCTTTTTGACCTCCTTACTCCTTGCTTAAGTTTCTATTTACTTTCCTTGTATTCCACACTTGCTTCGTGTGTTCCCAGCCTCCTAGCTTTGACAAATGCTTCCTTTTTCTTTTTGACTAGGCTCACAATATCTCTCGTTATCCAAGGTTCACAAAACTTGCCATACTTATCCTTCATCCTTACAGGATTGTGCCGGTCCTGAATACCCATCAACTTACACTTGAAAGCCTCCCTCAAACATCTGCCCCCAATCTACATTTTTCAGTTCCTGCCTAATATTGTTGTAATTAGCCTTCCCCCAATTTAGCACCTTAACTTGAGGACTACACTTATCTTTATCCATTAGTACCCTACTGAAACATCGACCACGTGGCTATGCTCATTCCCCAATACCAGATCCAGTATGGCCCCTTACCTAGTTGGACTATCTGCATACTGTTTCAAGAACCCATCCTGGATGCTCCTTACAAACTCTGCCCCATCCACGCCCCTAGCACTAAGTGAGTCCCAGTCAATATAGGGGAAGTTAAAATCTCCCACCACCACAATCCTGTTACTTTTACACCTTGCCAAAATCTGCCTACATATATGTTCCTCTATCTCCTGCTGGCAGTTGGGTGGCCTATAGTAAACCCTCAACAGTGTGACTACACCCTTCCTATTCCTGAGCTCTACCTATATTGCCCCGCTGTATGAGCCCTCTGAGGTGTCCTCCCGTAGTACAGCTGTGAGATTCTCCTTAACCAGTAGTGCAACTCCCCCACCCCTTTTACATCCCCCTCTATCCCACCTGAAACATCTGTATCCTGGAAAGTTTAGCTGCCAATCCTGTTCTTCCTTTAACCAAGTCTTTATAATGGCAACAACATCATAGTTCCTAGTACAAATCCAAGCTCTAAGTTCATCTACCTTACCTGTTATACTTCTCGCATTGAAACAAATGCACTTCAGTTCACCAGACCCTCTTTGATTAGTAACCCCACCCTGCCTGCTGTTTCTTTGAGTCTTACTGGCCCTAATCTTTGGTTCCCCTACAGCTAATTCACCTTTGCTTTGGTTCCCACCCCCTGCCAAATTAGTTTAACTCCTCCCGTGTGACACCAGCAAACCTCCCGCCAGAATATTTATGCCCTTCCAATTTAGGTGCAACCAGTCCTTCTTGTACAGGTCACACCTGCCCCGGAAGAGACCCCAATGGTCCAGATATCTGAGACCCTCCCTCCTACACCAGCTGTTTAGCCACGTGTTGAGCTGCACTATCTTCATATTAGTGGAGCTAATCTAGCACGTGGCACAGGGAATAATCCTGAGATTACAACCCTAGAGGTCCTGCTTTTTAACTTTCTACCTAACTCTCTAAACTGCTGCTGCAGGACCTCATCACTCTTCCTACCCAAGTTGTTAGTCCCAATATGTACCACAACCTCTGGCTGTGCACCCTCTCCCTTCAGAATGCTTTCAGTCCATTCAGAGACATCCTGGACCCTGGCACCAGGGAGGCAACATATCATCCTGGAGTCTCTTTCACGTCCACAGAAGCGCCTATCTGCACCCCTAACTATACAGTCCCCTATAACTATTGTTCTAGTCCTCTTTGTCCCTCCTTGCTTAACAACAGAGCCAGCCATGGTGGCAGTGCTCTGGCTGCTGCTGCAGTCATCCCCTGATAGGCCATCTCCCCCAACAGTATCCAAAACGGTATACTTGTTAGAGACGGGGATGACCACAGGGGATTCCTGCACTGACTGCCTGCCCCTTCTGGCAGTCACCCATCTATCTGCCTGCACCTTCGGTGTGACCATATCTCTAAAGCTCCTATCTATGACACTTTCCGCTTTCGTGCTCCTCAGTGCATCCAACTGCTGCTCCAACCTATCCATGCGGTCTGTAAGGTGCTGCAATTGGGTGCACTTCCTGCAGACGTAGTTGTCCGAGACGCTGGAAGCTTCACGGATCTCCCACATCTCACACGTGCAGCACTTAACCCCACTGACCGACATTTCGAGCACCAATTAAATTATTTACATAAAACTCTTACCTTCACTTTTACCTTCTCACAGTGGCCTTTTTTTTGGTCAGAGGAAGAGGGAGGGAGGGAAACATTAATGTAGTGTTTCAGGCTTATTGCTCCTTGACACCCGATCTTCTGCTTCCCACTTCTTGGTAGATGTTGCTGGTCCGACTTCTTCCAGAATGCACCAGTGAAGTCCCTCAGCTGCTTCTACCGAATGCTCTAACACCTGTTTATCACTGAAGGTGATCTTCTGCTTCCCACGAGTTTGACAAAGCCTTGCTGACCAATTGTTGTCATCTTGAAATGATTTCTGAGATTAATCTCCAGAAGCACTAACTTCTTTAGTCCCGAGTGTTGTGAACCCTATTACGAAAGACTTAGTTGAATCTGAGTTGCCTGATGATTATGTCTTTGCTAATATACCATGTGAGAATGATGCAGAGTTAATTCCAAGAGAAAAAGTGTCTACTGAAGTTCCAAATCATACTTCTAGAGTAAAGGACACCAAATTCCAGAAAGTCATATTCAACCAAAGAGGAATAGATGTCCTCATGATCAGCTTTCTTATTGACTGTGTATAATGATTAATGATGCATAGTACTGTGTCTGGAGTATTATTGATCTGTGTAACATCGTAGTAATTTGTTGTCATGACCACAGCAGTAAAAGGGGAGGGACGTTATATGTTTAAAAGGGTTGCAGGTTGCTTTAAGAGCTGATCACATGATGTGATGGTGATGTTGTTAGGGTGTTTGCGGAGGCTGCTGTGTTACTTTCAGTTTTATGTTTGTGCAGAGCAGAGAACATCTTTTCAATAAATCTGCTGCTGTTACTTTGAATCCACGTGTGCAAACCACATATTTGCTTTTTGCGCAAAAACCTACTCTCCTAACATAATTAGGACATTACACTGCCACACATGTCAATCTTAGCCTGCTTCCACCTTCACAGCCGGAGACACATAGGCTTATGCTTTTTCTCCAGGGTCAAGCACAGAGACGAGGAATTCCTGGCTCCGCGTACCTGACCTATAAAAATGCTTGCCCTGATGTTCGATTCTCTTTTACGGATGGGGAATGGGGATGGCTGTGGCTAAAGCAACCCCAGAGGTACTGAGGAGGCTCCTTGGTGCAGAGGTGAGCTGATAAGAATGCCTGCCTTGAGGTCCAAAGTTGAAAAATTATGAATAAAACATGAAACATCTCACTAGACGAGACGCCTCATCCCCCTCACTTCCCACATACTCTCTTGACCCCATCCATGCCAACGCATGGCCATCATGCCCCTCGGTTAATCTATGTCCCTTTACCCACTCCTCCTTGGCACTTCCTAGCCCCTATGCTGCTCCAACATCCTGCTCCATGGCCTTTTATAGCCCCAATGACAACAGTGCCAACTTGGGCTAACCCATTCTAGCCCAGCCACAACCCTTTCCCCACACAACTACCATGCCAACTCACCCAGTATCCACCTCAGAACCCCTGCAGAAATAAAATAAGATAAAGTTTTCTAAAATAATGTTCATGTGTCTATTGCAGACTTCAATATATTGTAAAAAAAAATCTCATTCATAAAAATCCATTCACTATGTTTGCATTCCTTCAACTAAATACAGCCTTATAACAACACATATTTCATTAAAGTGTAATTTTATTAAGTTCATTAGAAATCAAATACACAATTTTGTAAATTTGATTTGATTTATTATTGTCATATGTCTTAGTATGCAGTGAAAAGTATTGTTTCTTGTGCGCTATACAGACAAAGCATACCGTTCATAGAGAAGGAAAGGAGAGAGTGCAGAATGTTGTGTTACAGTCATAGCTAGAGTGTAGAGAAAGATCAACTTAATGTGAGGTAGGTCCATTCAAAGGTCTGACGGCAGCAGGGAAGAAGCTGTTCTTGAGTCGGTTGGTATGTGACCTCAGACTTTTGTATCTTTTACCCGATTGAATCATATAATATTAGTTATCCGGCTGGTAGATAAAAAATAATTATTTAAAATAAAGAACAGAATAAGTTTGCTTTACTTCCATTATTCCTGAATGCGGTTGGATATTTGAACAACATGACTGCCTTCAGTCCAGCCGGGTATTGAACTGAATCAGGTCAATCAAAGCCGCCTTGTCTCATTAAAAGATGGCCTTTAGTAATGTTTGTGTTAGAAAGAAAGAAAAGCCATAAGCATTATTTTGACATCATTATATGATATAGAATATGGAGTTGCATCATGATTCATTCTAACTGTTGAGTTTCTACATAATTTGTTTGAGAACCAACAAGCTTGTCAAACATTTGTTCATGAACACTTATTGTAATAATGGTTATGTTGAGGAGGTTAGTGGAAAGGAGGAGGCTTGTGTGGTACATGAACCAGTCAGGCTGAAAGGCCTGTGTCTATGCTGTACATTCTATTACTGTAATACAAAACACTTTTAATAGATTCTTCAAATAATATTTTGTCCAACTTGTTAATGAGGAAAATGTATCCGAAGCCAGATATTTTTATGTAATCACAAATTGCTCTAATTTGAATGCTTTCTATGCCAGAGGGCGGTCTCTCCAGAAAAGGGGGCTGGTGCTTCTAATGTGCTCCCTCGGGGGACAACCTCTGCCGAGCTGTCTCAGGGAGCTGCAGATCTGCAAAAAATAAACTGCAATGGAAAAACGCTGCAAAGAGTATCTGGGCAGCACATTCAAGCACAAACTGCAGTCCCCAGTCACCTTTATAATTTTATTTCAGCCCAGACACTCCATCCTGCCCTGTTGTAGCTAAAATGTAAAGGCAGCCTGGTCAATTGGCTTGCCTGATAACTGTAAAAGCAGACGGGCCACGTGACATTGTGTTCAACTGGCCCTTCAGTGGGCTAAATTGCCTGCTTGATTGTCAGTAGGTGCGTTTCTGACTCTAGTACACACCTACTGGCCGAACCATCAAAGACTCTGCTGAAATCCATATAAACTACATCAACCGGACTACCCTCATCTACACAACTTATAATGGCCAAAATTGGATAAGCACTGGATTTTTTCAATAGTTCAAAGACTGCAAAGTATGAGCCCCTAGCACCTGTCTTTCTGGCCCTATGGATGCCTAATTGTGTGCAAGATGGCAACTGCTTGGCACATGTATACTTCTGTTGCAGGCTGTGCAGGGTGCCTGCTTGGCCTGGGTGTTGCTTCTCATTTCGAAGCTTCTGCTCAGGTCACTTTTTCCCCGTGCTGCAGTTACCATTCCTCTTGGTGTGCCAGAAGACAGGGAGACTGAGCAGAGGTAAGAACATAGAGTTTAGAACATTACAGCGCAGTACAGGCCCTTCGGCCCTCAATGTTGCGCCGACCAGTGGAACCAATCTAAAGCCCCTCTAATCTACACTATTCCAATATCATCCATATGTTTATCCAATTACCATTTGAATGCTCTTAATGTTGACGAGTCCACTAGTGTTGCAGGCAGGGCATTCCACGCCCTTACTACTCTCTGAGTAAAGAACCTACCTCTAACATCTGTCCTATATCTCTCACCCCTCAATTTAAAGCTATGTCCCCTCGTGTTAGCCATTACCATCCGAGGAAAAAGGCCCTCACTATCCACCCTATCTAATCCTCTGATCATCTTGTATGCCTCTATTAAGTCATCTCTTAACCTTCTTCTCTTTAACGAAAACAACCTCAAGCCCCTCAGCCTTTCCTCATATGATTTTCCCACCATACCAGGCAACATCCAGGTAAATCTCCTCTGCACCCTTTCCAACACTTCCACATCTTTCCTATAATACGGCGACCAGAACTGTACGTAATACTCCAAATGCGGCCGCACCAGAGTTTTGTACAGTTGCAGCATGACCTCCTGGCTCTGAAACTCAATCCCTCTATCGATAAAAGCTAACGCACCGTACGCCTTCTTAACAACCCTATCAACCTGGGTGCCAACTTTCAGGGATCTATGCACATGGACACCCAGATCCCTCTGTTCATCCACACTACCAAGTATCTTACCATTAGCCCAGTACTCTGTATTTCTGTTACTCCTTCCAAAGTGAATCACCTCACACTTTTCTGCATTAAACTCCATTTGCCACCTCTCAGCCCAGCTCTGCAGCTTATCTATGTCCCTCTGTAACCTGCCACTTCCCTCCGCACTGTCTACAACTCCACCGACTTTAGTGTCATCTGCAAATTTACTAATCCATCCTTCCACGCCCTCATCCAGGTCTTTAATAAAAATGACAAACAGCAGTGGCCCCAAAACAGATCCTTGCGGTACACCACTAGTAACTGAACTCCAGGATGAATATTTCCCATCAACCACCACCCTCTGTTTTCTTACAGCTAGCCAATTCCTGATCCAAACCACTAAATCACCCTCAATCCCATGTGTCCGTATTTTCTGCAAAAGCTTACCATGGGGAACCTTATCAAACGCTTTGCTGAAATCCATATACACCACATCAACCGCTTTACCCTCATCCACCTCTTTGGTCACCTTCTCAAATAACTCAATAAGGTTTGTGAGGCACGACCTACCCTTCACAAAACCGTGCTGACTATCCCTAATCAAATTATTCCTTTCTAGGTGATTATAAATCCTATCTCTTATAATCCTTTCCAATACTTTGCCCACAGCAGAAGTAAGGCTCACCGGTCTATAATTACCAGGGTTGTCCCTACTCCCCTTCTTGAACAAGGGGACAACATTTGCTATCCTCCAGTCTTCTGGCACTGTTCCTGTAGACAATGATGACACAAAGATCAAAGCCAAAGGCTCTGCAATCTCCTCTCTAGCCTCCCAGAGAATCCTAGGATAAATCCCATCCGGACCAGGGGACTTATCTATTTTTACCCTTTCCAGAATTGCTAACACCTCCTCCTTATGAACATCAATCCCACCCAGTCCAACAGCCTGCATCTCAGTACTCCCCTCAACAACACTGTCCCTCTCCAGTGTGAACACCGATGAAAAATATTCATTTAGTGCCTCTCCTATCTCTTCAGACTCCACGCACAACTTCCCACTACTGTCCTTGACTGGCCCTAATCTTACCCTAGTCATTCTTTTACTCCTGACATACCTATAGAAAGCTTTAGGGTTTTCCTTGATCCTACCTGCCAAAGACTTCTCATGTCCCCTCCTGGCTCTTCTTAACTCTTTCTTTAGGTCCTTCCTGGCTAACTTGTAACTCTCAAGTGCCCTAACTGAGCCTTCACGTCTCATCTTAACATAAGTAACACAGAGATGGACAAGCTGCTCACAGAAGGAGGATGGAGGAGATGGAAAACTGGGGGACAAACTCACCAAATGTCCAGGGAATATTTTTTCTTTCTTCAACCAAAACAAGGAATGGTGAGCACAATGTCTCCATTATTCGAAGGAGGCACTCACTGAAATCTGTCACCTGTTGCAGGCAAATCTGCAACCTCAGGGCAGACTGAGGACTCAGAATAAGAAGATAATGTGTGATGAGGAGGAAGTGAGATCTGAGAAGGAAGATCATGTGGAGGCATATTATCATCTTCGATCCTTTCAGTCCCACTGCCAGTCTTGGCTCCTTTAACCATGGTAAAGAGTGTTTTCTCCATCAGAATAATTTCACTGAGCCATGTCGGTCCTCTGCCGGTTAACTATTGCTGCTTTTGGATGTGCACAAGGGGGGGGCGGGGGGGGAGGGTAAGTGTGTCAGTGATTGTGGTACAATGTATTTGGGTGATGTGGTTGTCACAGTTGAGTAGCTGCATGTGTGAAATGGATGTGAAGCTTTCAGCAGTGCTTAATGAGTGAGGATGAGGTGAAGCTATGACTGAGAGGTATCAGTCCTGATCAATGACTATTATTGATTTGTGGGAGATGGAGTTGTAGCTCTTTAGGGAGTGTGTGTGAGGCCGGTAGGACATTTAGAGGAATGTGGTGTCAGAGTTCTCTTGGGTAACAGCAATCTAAAGGCACTCAGTCGACTCTTTACACAAACAGCGCTGGACACCATGCATCCAATGCAAGGTCTTTAATTACTTGTGCACAAGGAGAACTCTCTACGGCCAACATGGGATGACCAGAGCAGTTCTGAGGTTACAGAGAAACAGCTCAGCAGTTATAGTCCATTACAGCAAATCAGGAACAAGAGATTTTTCACATTTTTCATTGACATACATATCCACCAATCATAGCATAGCCTTTTGCCCTTTCTTATCCAATCGAAAACCAATCCTTCATTAGCATAAAATGTCCCCATGCTATTTGGTAATTGTCATGATAACTTGTTCTTTGTTTTCATCCTGTTGTCCTAGCCTGGAACGCAGTGTTTATGGAACAAGGTTTTAGATATACTCGCTTATCCTACGTACGTCAGTGTTGGCCTTACTGAAGGCCTGACTGAAAGCCGTGTTTGGCTAATAATCATTTTCCATTACTGGGCAGAGTTTTTTTTTGACAATTATGGAACTTTAATTTTCACAATTGTTGTAACCTAACTTCCACAGTGGCATTTGAAGAAACATTCACTAACCTTGAACATTCATCTGAAGTCATTGAACTTTTTCGGCACTACCTTCAGGCCATTGAGGTTATGTTACTTGCATTGACCTATATGGCTATCTGTTCCCATGGAGTTCTCAAAGTTTGCTTGGCTTCCTCACCCATTGTGGACAGAGGACCTATTCTGTCAATCTCCTGCAACAAAGCTTCCAGTGTTGGATCAAAGAACATTGGAGCTCTCTGTCTGTCATGTTGTTCCATTGTTGTGTCTTTCCCAGGTAAAAAACACTTTTGTAACAAATTCCAGCATCTCCTGCAGCCAAAATGCTTTTCTCCCTTAGGTTCTGGAGAAGAATCACACAGACTCGAAGTGTTACCTCTGTTTCTCTCTCCACAGATGTTGCCAGACCTGCTGAGTATTTATAACATTTCCCTTTATGTGATGTAGCTCAGGTTAAGTAGCACAGGCTAGCTGGACCTGGTGCTATCCATCACAATCCCTGCTCGGACTTGCAGCCACTCAGCAGTGCGCTTAGTGCAGTGTGCACTGCACTCATGGAAATAAGCTGGCAGCACAAGATTGTCCTGCTGCCTGCCAGGTTACTCACACATTGTCATCCCCATGCCAGTTTGCATTGGTACGTTCAAAGTTCAGAGTTTTGTACAGTTAACTCACCATCCCATATAATACTCTGTCTAAATATTTCCCTTATAGTTCTAATGGAGCATGAATAAGAAATTCTCTGATATTGCCTGCGGCTGGGATTCTCGGTGCTCATTATCCTTTTGATACAATTCTGTGGCTTGTGGCCATTACAACCTAAAGGTTTACAAGTGGTTCATTTTGTCATTGGAGAAACCAACCAAGCACACCCCAATAATCATCTGGCTTGGAGTAAAACTCCCTGAATGAGTCCAAATCTGTGATTTATCATGCCATGGTTTAGTAGGAACCATTTTACATTTAACATTCACTGACAGAAAGAAAGACACATTCGCTTTCGATCGATTTTCAACACAACAACAGTCAGACAGTAACTGAAAAAATAATCATTCACAGGATGTGTGCACCGCTGGCAGGGGGCAGCATTTCCCACCCAGAGTAATCGTCCTGGTGAAGGTGGTGCTGAGGACCTTCGTGAATCATTGCAGTCCTTGTGGTGAAGGTGCTTCCACAATGTTGTTTGTAGGAAGTTCTGGAATTTTGAACCAGCGATGACGAAGGGAAAGCAAGATACTGTAGTTCAAGGTCAAGTGTGATTTGAAGGGAATTTGGAAGAGATGATGTTCTTGTGCACCTGTTGCCCTTTTCACTCTGTGCAGCACAAGATTGGTGGATGTTGTGGGTTTGTGAGGTGAAGAAACCTTGGTGAGTTGCTGCAGTGCATCATCCACATGGTACAAAATACAGTTCATTGATCAGTGGTGAAGAGAGAGAATGTTTGAGGTGGCGAATGGAGTGTTAATCAAGAGGATTTCCTTGTTCTGGTTGGCGATTACCTCCTTCAATTGTTATCGGAGCTGCACCTCACCAGGTAAGTGATTATTTAATTAAACTCGTGATTTGCACATTGTAGATGGTGGAAAGTCTCCAGTGAATCAGGAGGAGTCAGTTGTCACAAAGTCCCTACTCTCTGACCTGCTCTTGTAGACACGATGGGAGGAATTTTCCCGTCCCGTCTGCTACTGGAATCGTAGCAGGCAGGACAGGGCCATGCAAAGGTCTGTTGACCTCGGGCAGGATTTTCTGGTCTTGGGGCAAGTACGGCCAGAAACTCCCACCCTATGGCTGGAATTCTCCGATCTTGTTCGCCCCACCATCATTGCCAGCAAGAACGGGGAATTTGGCTCTCAGCCAGATCTCCATTCACCGCAACGAACACCGAGAATCCCAGCCGCAGGCAATATCGGAGAATTCCAGCCTATATTAATATGGCTGCTGCCATTAAATTTCTAATCAATGGTAACTTCCAGGATGTTGATGGTAGGGAATTTGGTGATGGTAATGCTGTTGAATGTCAATGGAAGACAGTTAGATTCATTCTTGCTGGAGATCGCCCTTACTTGACATTTACGTGGCAAAAATTATGCTTGCCATTTATTGGCTCAGACCTTGATGTTATCCAAGTCTTGCTGCAGGTGGGCATGGACTGATTCAGTATCTGAAGAGCTGATAAAACAGAATATTATGCGACATCCCCATTTAATCCCCATTCCCATCTAATTGTATGATGGAGGGAAGGTCATTGATGAAGTGGTTGAAGATGGTTGAGTTCAGGACACTGACCTGAAGAACTCCTGTAAAATGTCCTGCAAACACTGGCTGGGATTCCCTCAAATAAAACTAAGTGCCCAAAGGGCGGTGAGGGGGGTGGGGGGGTGGGGGGGTGGGGGTGGAATGGGAGGTTTTCCTGCCCATTTTTTGGGCGTACTTACCTGAATGAACTCTGTGTATTACAGTGCCTCAGAGGGATTCACGCTGCTAAGTGAGGAGTGAGGCCTCATCCCGCCTGAGAGAATCAGTGTGCTGAGCAGGCCACTGCACATGCACTGATCTGTCAGTGGGGAAATCGGCGCATGCCCCACTGCTGGCTTCCTGACCAGCCCCCCTTGATCACTGGTCTACCGGACACCCCAGTCTCAATTCCAACCCCCCCCACAAATGGCCAACCCCACCTGCCCCCAACCCTGATCTCCCCCCCCCCTCATGGCCAGCCCTGATTGCCCCCTCACTCCCTCCCCCACCAATTCCATTGCAGAGTGGCAGCGGGCCCCCCCCCCACCACCGATCACCCTCCAGTATACCCTTCCCTCAGTATGCCCTATCCCCTCTGACCTCACCCCACCCCAGGCTGGCACTACCCAAGGGGCACCCCACCTTGCCCCCAACCTCCAGGGGACTCTGTCCCCAGCAGCAGGGTGAGCATGCCAGTTCCCCGTTGATAGGGACTAGTTGTAAACCCCGCTGGTGGGGACCTCTCCTGTCAGGCGGGGGCGGGGGGGGGGGGGGGGTAGGGAGACGCTAGTTGGCCTGGAGACTACCGTCGCAGGCCTGTTAATCATTTGAAATTGAAATTTCAATATGCTAATCAGCCCAGTCGGTGCAAAGCTGATTACATGATAAAAAAGGGCCTGGGAGACTTGCAATCGATTGGATACTGGTTACAAGTCCTGCTAAAGGCTGTTTATGTGGTTTCTGGGCCCGCTGAGCTACTTGATACTCTCACTGAGAGAATCCTGGACATTTTCTTTTGTACAGGTATGACTCTAACAGTCAGTGAAGAGTTTTACCCCTGATTCCCATTGACTTCAAATTTGCTGAGGTTCCTCGAAGTCACATGAAGACAAATGTCACCTTGATGTCTCCTCACCTGGAATTCAGCTTCCTTGTCCGTATTTGGATAAGGAAAAGGTCAGGAGGCAAGTGGCCCTGAGAGAAACCCAAACTGAACATCAATGGGTAAGTTACTGATGCAGACGTGCTGCTTAGCACTGTCAACAACACCTTTCATCAGGTTGATGATGATGGAGAGTAAGATGATAATCTAGCAATTGGCTGGGTTGGATTTATCCTTCTCTTTGTGGGATGGGCACACTTGGACAATTTTCCACATTGTTGGGTAGATGCCAATATTGTGGCTGTACTGGAACAATGTGGCTGGAGGTGTAGCTAATTCTCAAGATCAAGGCAGCATTATTAAAGCTGGCATTTGGTCGGGGCTCATATCCCTGTTTTTTTGATATTGTTAAGGCACGGCTGATGGTAAATACAGAGTTGCCCAAATCCCAAAGGGAAACTTGAAACAGCTGCCAATTCAGGCAGCAAATTCCAGACATCCACTACCCTCTACATAAAAAAGTTCTTCCTCATGTCCCCTCTACACCTTCTGCCACTTATCTTGAATCTGTGTCCCCTGGTTCTAGAATTCTCTGATGTGGAGATGCCGGCGTTGGACTGGGGTAAACACAGTTGTTAAACTTCTTACTCTAGAATTCTCTGCCAAGGGAAAGAATTTTATCCTGTTCACTATCTCTTCCCCTCATAATTTTGTACACCTCTGTCAAGTCACTTCTTTGTTCCGAGGAAAATAACCCCAACCTATCCAATCTCTCCTCAAAGCTGCACTTTTCTAGCCCTGCCAACATTCCTGAGCTCAGGACTAGGAAAGGTGTAGTCACAATGTTGGGGGTTTACTATAGGCCACCCAACTGCCAGCAGGAGATAGAGGAACAGATATGTAGGCAGTTTCTGCAAGGTGTAAAAGTAGCAGGTTGTTGTGGTGGGAGATTTTAACTTCCCCTATATTGACTGGGACTCACTGAGTGCTAGAGGCGTGGATGGGGCAGGGTTTGTAAGGAGCATCCCGGAGGGCTTCCTGAAACAGTATGTAGATAGTCCAACTAGGGAAGGGGCCATACTGGACCTGGTATTGGAGAATGAGCCTGGCCAGGTGGTCGATGTTTCAGTCGGGGAACAGTTCAGGAACAATGAACACAATTCACTAAGCGTTAAGGTACTGATGGATAAAGATAAGTGTAGTCCTCAAGTTAAGGTGCTAAGTTGGGGGAAGGCTAATTACAACAATATTAGGCAAAAATTGAAGAATGTAGACTGGGGGCAGATGGTTGAGGGTAAATCAACATCTGGCATGTGGGAGGCTTTCAAGTGTAAGTTGATAGGGACTCAGGACCGGCACATTCCTGTAAGGATGAAGGATAAGTATGGCAAGTTTTGGGAACCTTGGATAACGTGAGATATTGTGAGTCTAGTCAAAGAGAAAAAGGAAGCATTTGTCAAAGTTAGGAGGCTGGGAACACAAGAAACAACGTGGAATACAAGGAAAGTAGCAAGAAGCTTAAGCAAGGAGTAAGGAGGGCTAAAAGGGGTCACGAAAAAGCATTGGCCAGCAGGATTAAAGAAAATTCCAAGGCTTTTTATACATATATAAAGAGCAAGAGGGTAGCCAGCGAGGGGGTTGGCCCACTCAAGGACAAGGGAGGGAATCTATGCGTGGAGCCAGAGGAAATGGGCGAGGTATTAAATGAGTACTTTGCGTCAGTATTCACCAAAGAGAAGGACTTGGTGGATGATAAGTCTGGGAAAGGGTGTGTAGATAGTTTGAGTCATGTTGAGATCAAAAAGGAGGAGATATTGAGGTTCTTGAGAAAATTAAGGTAGACAAGTCTCCAGGGCCTGATGGGATATACCCCAGAATACTGAGAGAGGCAAGGGACGAAATTGCTGGGGCCTTGAGAGAAATCTTTGTATCCTCACTGGCTACAGGGGAGGTCCCAGAGGATTGTGGAATAGCCAATGTTGTTCCTTTGTTTAAGAAGGGTAGCAAGAATAATTCAGGTAATTACAGGCCGGTGAGCCTTACATCAGTGGTAGAGAAATTATTGGAGAGGATTCATTCCCACTTGGAAATAAGCCCGACCCCACTGGAGTGAAGGGGGGGGGGAGCAATTGGGGCCCCCAAAGGGTCGGGCAGTGGTGGGGGGTGTCCCCTGGGCATTGGCACCCTGGCAGTGCCAGCTTGTGCCCCCTGGCACTGCCTAAGTGGCAAAGTGCCAATGCCCAGTGGACACCTTGGCACTGCCCATTGGGCAGTTGGCCTGCTGGGGGCGGGGGGAGGGGGAGGGTCGGCACTTCAAACGGGTGGTTGGGACTGTGTTGGGGGGGGGGGTGGTCAGGACAGTGGTGGTGGGGAATCGGGGACGGGGGCAGGAGATCAGAGCGAGCCTGGGGGGGGGGGGGGGGTTCGGGAATGGTCGGGGGACCAACGATTGGGCCGTGGGGCACAGCCGGCGTTGCGGGGTTCTGGCCAGCGATCGGGAGGCCATCAGTGCATGCGCTGATCTCAGCGCTGACAGATCGGCGCACGCGCAGTAGCCCACTCAGTGCTATGCTGCCGGCCTCTCCAGCAGAGATAGGTCCCGCCCCCTAGTTTTTAATGATATTCACGCTGGTGGCCTCAGCAGTGCAGAGTGTGGGAGATTCTTCTCTGAACTCCCACTGAAAAGAACAGCGTGAATTACTCCAGTTTTCACACAAATTCAACACTTAGAATATTTTGGGAGAATTCCAGCCTCAATCTTTCATGCGCTTGTTCTTTTATTACAGCCGCTTCTAAGGGCCTGTGGGCTGCTTGGATCAGATCTTTAATTAAATTCTAATGCTGCACGTGTCCCCCGCTAGATGTTTGTTCCATTATCTGTGCCATGTATTTATGAAAAATCGCTGGACCATTGTGGAATCCCTGTGGCAGATTAATCCAACTATATTATTGGTTCACGACTGTAAATGCAAACTTATACTGGTGTTCCTCAGCTATAGGAATCAACCAGAGTCCATTAGCTATGACTAGTACCGTAAATATCATCTGCTCTATTCCAATGGTGTTCAGGATGCCAGCTGGATTCGCCACTATGGGGTGCTCTCGAGTTGCGTAGCAATTTAAGGCCGTGTAATCGATAGTCAATCGCTAACTGCCATCCAATTTCCTTACTTGCCAAATGGGTCGAAGAGGTCTGGGTCACTATTTGTTGCTTTTCTAAATCTGAAATTATGTTTTTAACTGCCTCCATTGCTTATAGTTTAATAGGATATTGTTTATGTGGAGGATGGAACTCCCCCGGGATAGTTACTGGAGGGATAGCTAGATACCACACAATCCTGTTTGTGTTTGGCCCAAACCTGAGGATACTGTGCAACCAAATTTCCCCACACCGTTCCATTCTCCCAATTTGGTCAGAGAGTTGCTACCCGAGAAATATTACATCCCTTTTTCTGACCCCATCGATTGCGCTTGCATGACTTACGCCACTTTATAGTGCCTGCCTTGGCATCAATTATAGCTCCCAACCGTTCTAGCAAGTCTATTCCTAAAATACTTCCTTCCTCTGTTGAACGTATCCAAATCTGGACCTGTTCCCCTCTACCCTCAATCTCCAGTATAGTAGGATCGCTCAATAGCACGGTCTTGTTTCCCTCAGCTACCCCTTGCAACTGTATGGTCTGATTAGTTGTCTATAAATCCGTTATGGATGTAGATGCCCCAGTATCTATCAACATGATATGAGGTTGGCCTCCTA
The DNA here is from genome assembly GCF_964213995.1 of Mustelus asterias. Taxonomy (NCBI): domain Eukaryota; kingdom Metazoa; phylum Chordata; class Chondrichthyes; order Carcharhiniformes; family Triakidae; genus Mustelus; species Mustelus asterias. The sequence continues at coordinate 26,947,184 of NC_135804.1, forward strand.
ATACTGCTTCTATATACATCTGGGGATCTCTATCTGTAATCTCAAGAGCGGCTAGTTGTCATTTCTGACCTAACAACTTCTGCAATTCAACTGCTGTCACCTGAAATACTGGCTGTGGCTGTTGCTGTGTTCCTGCGAGGTTTTGGGGTTGGGCCTCGGAAGATGACTTTGCCCTATTGGGACCCTGTCCTTCCTTACCTCTCGCCCCCCTTGCCCAACAATTATTTATATAATGACTGGACCTTTGGCAATTGCTGCATTGTCCATTGTGACTCTGGCTATTTTCTATGGGTTTGCTTCAGCAATCTCTAGTGGACTGCCCTCTCTTTCCACAAGCAAGGCACGTTCTAGGTTTAGGTTGTGGCTGGTCAACCTGTACCGGAGTTATTTGGGGATTTTTCTGCTGATTGGTTTCTGCCTTCATAGCCCAATTCATAACTTCCCGATACGTATTTCCTATTGGGAGGCCCATATCTATAATTCGAGTCAGGGCTGGATTAAATCTGTCCTTCAGCAAGCCCAAAAAACATATCATCATCTCTCATAGGGTCTTCAACCCCTCCAATACCTACACAAGCCCAAGACTCCCTTTCTCCATATTCCTCTAGAGATTCCTTAGGACCCTGTTCAATTAAAGTTACCTTGGTCCAATTGGCTTGTCCTTTAACTATAGCTCGCCCTATTGCCCACTTAAACCACTCATATCTTTGATCCTCACCTTCTTCTGTGGCAAATATCCAATCACTCCCTTTTAAAGGCTGGGGTAACATTTGCCACGCTGCTCCAGCTAACTTCCCCTTTACCAAAATTCTTACGTCATCCAAAGTCAAATGATGAACTTCTCGTAACTCATCCATATTTTCCCAAAAAGCTGAATTCTGGTGATTATGATGCAATGGACCTAACTTATCCATAAGCATCTCCTTCTCAGTCGCCGTTACCGCTACTTCCTGAGTAGATACAATGGTAGCTTCTCTCCCTGTACCAGAGGATTTTATTATGTATGGAGTGGTGCTCCCGGAACAGGTGATCCCATCCTACTACTTGTAGGGAGATTTCCGTCTCCCTGAATTACCCTGTCTGATGAACCTTCCCTAACTACATCCTCTGCATATGATTCCTCCAGGAATGGGGGGTACAATGGATTTGTTACCATCCTCCCTGTGGGCACACTTTTAGATTCTTCCTGGATGCTAACTGCTTGTTAACTGCCTCTTTCTGGAGGCGATTTCTCATCATAACGGCGAGAATCTCCGCAGCCATTTCTGGCTTTTGCTTAGTTTGACCTTTCTGATGCACCATCAATCGAGCAAAGACTAGTTTGTATGCAAGAACAAATAGGCTTTTATTAGCAAAAGACTTGGAGCACACCCATGTCGACGAACTGGTCCTGACTGAGGCAGGGGGGTGGGGAACAGTCGCCTTTATACCTGGACCGGGGTGGGGGGTGGGGGGGGGGGGGGGGGGGGGGGTGGGGGGGTGGAGGAGTCTCGGGTAGGGTCGGCAGGGATGTGTCCAGGCATGTCACATATACAGGCAATAAGCTAACAGTGGTTTACCACATTCACCCCCTGTTTAAAAAAAGAGTCTGGCGGGGGTGAGGTGGGTGGAACGATATTTACAGAATTATAAATTTAGTCTCTCTGGGGACTTGATCTGCCGCTGCGACCGCCGTAGTGCCGGTTGTGGTGTCGGTTCAGGTGGCCGCGGTGTTGGTTCAGGTGCCAGGTCGTAGTCGCTCGAGTCGTCTGTAGTCCCTTCAGATTGTTGGGTGCGTGGTGGAGGCTCCTGGGGCTCCGGCGTGCTGTATACGGGGGCTAGGGGAGCGTGGTGTGGCCCTGGTGCTGTATGGACAACGTTGGGAGTTGGGGGTGTGGGGTTGTGGGTCGTAGTGGTCGCTGGGGCACCTGCGGGTGCCAGGTCTTGAATAGAGACCGTGTCTTCCCGCCCGTCGGGGTACGCCACATAGGCGTATTGGGGGTTGGCGTGGAGGAGTTGGACCCTTTCGACCAGGGGGTCCGACTTATGGGTTCTCACGTGCTTCCGGAGCAGGGCAGGGCCTGGGGACGTCAGCCACGACGGTAGTGAGGTCCCCGAGGAGGACTTTCTGGGGAAAACAAACATTCTTTCATGAGGGGTAGCATTGGTAGCTGTGCAAAGGAGTGGTCTAATCGAGTGTAGTGCATCAGGGAGGACCTCTTGCCAGCGGGTGACTGGAAGACCTTTAGATCTCAGAGCTAGTAAAACGGCCTTCCAGACTGTCGCATTCTCCCTCTCTACCTGTCCGTTCCCCCTGGGGTTGTAGCTGGTGGTCCTACTCGAGGCTATGCCTTTGGAGAGCAGGTACTGTCGCAGCTCATCACTCATAAAGGAGGATCCCCGGTCACTATGGATATAGGTAGGGAAACCGAACAGGGTGAAGAGGCTGTGCAGGGCCCTGACGACCGTGGCCGAGGTCATATCCGGGCAGGGAATAGCGAAGGGGAAATGTGAATATTCGTCAATGACGTTGAGGAAGTATATATTGCGGTCAGAAGGGGGGAGGGGGCCTTTGAAGTCCACGCTTAGGCGTTCGAAAGGGCGGGTGGCTTTTATGAGGTGTGCTCTGTCTGGCCGATAGAAGTGCGGCTTGCACTCTGCGCAGGCCTGGCAGTGTCTGGTCATAGACCTGAGGTCCTCAATGGAGTAGGGCAGGTTACGGGCTTTAATGGAGTTAAAAAACCTGGTGACCCCCGGGTGGCAGAGGTCATTGTGGAGAGTCTGCAATTGGTCTATTTGTGCGCTGGCACATATTCCCCGGGACAGGGCGTCTGCGGGCTCATTGAGCTTCCCGGGCCGGTATAAGATGTCATAATTGTAGGTGGAGAGCTCGATTCTCCACCTCAATATTTTATCATTTTTCATCTTGCCCCGCTGCGTGTTATTAAACATGAATGCAACTGACCGTTGGTCCGTGAGTAGGGTGAATCATTTACCAGCTAAGTAGTGGCGCCAGTGCCGTACAGCTTCCACTATGGCTTGGGCCTCCTTTTCGACAGAGAAGTGTCGAATTTCAGGGCCTTGGAGGGTTCGTGAGAAGAAGGCCACGGGTCTGCCCGCCTGGTTAAGGGTGGCGGCTAGGGCGAAGTCAGACGCATCGCTCTCCACCTGGAACGGGATGGATTCGTCTACAGCGTGCATCATGGCCTTCGCGATGTCTGCTTTGATGCGGTCGAAGTCCAGGCGGGCTCTGCCGCCAGGGGAAAAGAGGTGGATTTGATGAGCGGACGGGCTTTATCCGCATAATTGGGGACCCACTGGGTGTAATACGAGAAGAAGCCCAGGCACCTCCTCAGTGCTTTGAGGCTGGTGGGGAGGGGGAGTTCCAGGAGGGGACGCATGCGGTCGGGATCGGGACCGATGACCCTGTTTTCCACAACACAACCAAGGATGGCGAGGCGGTGTGTGCGGAATACGCACTTCTCCTTATTATAGGTCAGATTTAGGAGTGTGGCGGTGTGGAGGAATTTGTGGAGGTTGGCGTTGTGGTCCTGCTGATCATGGCGGCAGATGGTGACATTATCCAGGTATGGGAAGGTCCGTTCTGGTCTACCATTCGGTCCATCTCACGCTGGAAAACCGAGACCCCGTTGGTGACGCCGAAGGGAACCCTAAGGAAGTGATAGAGGCGGCCATCTGCCTCAAAGGCAGTATATTGGCGGTCCTCCGGGCGGATAGGGAGCTGGTGGTATGCAGATTTTAAGTCGATGGTGGAGAACACCCAATATTGCGCAATCTGATTAACCATGTCAGATATGCGGGGAAGGGGGTACGCGTCCAGCTGCGTGTATCGGTTAATGGTCTGACTGTAGTCAATGACCATGCGATGTTTCTCCCCAGTTTTAACAACTACTACTTGGGCTCTCCAGGGGTTGGTACTGGCCTCAATGGTCCCCTCCCCTAGGAGCTGTTGCACTTCGGACCTGATAAAAGCCTTGTCTCCAGCACTGTACCGTCTGCTCTTGGTGGCGATGGGCTTGCAGTCGGGGATGAGACTTTCAAATAGTGAGGGAGGAGTGACTTTAAGGGTCGAGAGACTGCAGGCGGTGCGCGGTGGGCGATCTAAGAACTGGTGATTGCAAATAGAGAGCAGGGTAAAAGGCCCATTATCCTCCATGGTGACGCTCTTAAGGTGACTCAGGAAATCTAGCCCCAGGAGTACGGCAGCGCAGAGTTGTGGCAGCACGAGGAGCCTGAAACTTTTGTACACTGTGCCCCGTACAGTCAGGGTCACCACGCAGTACCCGAGGACATCCACCGAGAGGGACTTTGAAGCCGTGGAGATCGTTTGCTTCACTGGCAGTACTGTAAGGGCGTAGCGACTCACTGTGCTAGGGTAAATAAAGCTCTCCGTGCTCCCACAGTCAAATAAACAGTTTGTAATGCGACCGTTTACCTCGATGTCCATCATGGACCTGGCGAGTTGGTGAGGCCTGGATTGGTCCAGCGTAATTGAAGCCACCGTTGGATTTTGCGAGTAGTCGCACGTGGCTGACGGCGTCCAAGATGGCGGCCCGCACAGCCCACACGCGGCTGATGGCGTCCAAGATGGCGGCCTGCACGGCTCACACGCGGCTACCGGCGTCCAAGATGGCGGCCCCCGCGGGTCGCACGCGGCGCTACGGGGCTTGGAGGTCAATTTCGCTCTGCATACCTTCACGTAATGGCCCTTCTTTCCACACCCGGAGCAGATCGCATCCTTCGCCAGACAGCATTGTCGGGGGTGCTTCCCCAGGCCGCAGAAGTAGCACTTCGGGCCTCCGGAGACTGCCGCAGCAGTCGGGTCATTGGTGGGAAGTGGTGTGGCGTAGGCCTGCGGCCCTCCCGAGTACAGAGGTGGTGGCGGCCGTGGCGTCCAGGATGCGCCCCCGTGGTCGGGGGTGTAGGCCTTGAGATTACGGAAGGCCACCTCTAACGAGTCGGCCAGCATCACAGTCTTTTGTAGGTCCAGCCCACCCTGTTCCAGCAGTCGTTGTCAGATATAGTTTGACCTGATACCTGTGACATAGGCATCTCTGATTAAGTCCTCAGTGTTTTGGGCGGCTGTTACGGTCTTGCAGTTGCAGGCCCTGCCAAGTGCTCACAACACACGCAGGAATTGATCACCCGATTCTCCTGGCTGTTGTCTGTGAGTAGCCAGAAGATGTCTGGGGTAGATTTCATTCGACTGTTTGTTGTACTGGCCTTTTAAAAGTTCGATCGCATCCTTGTAAGTTTCAGCGTCTCTAATCATCGAGAATACTTGATCGCTTACCCGGGCGTGGAGCACGTGTAGCTTGTCGGTTTCGGTCTGGACGACGGAGGTGGAGGGGAGGAAAGTTTCGAAACAGCGCAGCCAGTGATCGAAGCTGTTAGAGGCTCCTGCAGCTTGAGGGTCCAGTTCGAGTTTGTCGGGTTTCAGTATCTGCTCCATCCCAAAACTTTTGCCAGTAAAATTGATGCACCATCAATCGAGCAAAGACTAGTTTGTATGCAAGAACAAATAGGCTTTTATTAGCAAAAGACTTGGAGCACACCCATGCCGATGAACTGGTCCAGACTGAGGCAGGGGGGTGGGGAGCAGTCGCCTTTATACCTGGACCGGGGGCGGGGGGGAGGAGTCTCAGGCAGGGCCGGCAGGGCTGTGTCCAGGCATGTCACATATACAGGTAATAAGCTAACAGTGGTTTACCACACATTCCACCATGCTTTTTGCTCGGATTCAGGGAGCTTCCGAGTCATATCCTTTCTCTATCATTCTCTTTATTAATTTACCATGCTCTGCCGCTGCTATCGAAGAATCTTCCATTCCCCATTTTAAATCTGAATTTGCTGCTGCTATACTCTACAAGACCACACGAGGGAGCTCCAAACTGCCCAATCTCTCTCTCTGAGTTTTGTAACTGGTTGTTTGCATTCTGCCTGTCTGTTTTAGCTCTGTCTATTTGTTGTTTTTTTTCCCCCTGGGCCTCTCTACCGAGAGACTTCTCCAATGGAGCCTGTCGTCACCTTTAATGGGAACTTTCTCATAAGCTTTTCTCTGGAGACTTCTACGTTGGAGCCTTTCGCCACCCGATTGGGTGTGACTCCGTTCCCCTCTGGGAGCCTCTAACGATTGGACTGACCGTCGCCCCTTGGCGTTCATTGATGTGCGGCTGTATTTCTCGGCTCCCCGAAACGTACCGGGAGTCCGTCCCTGGCCTTTCGCATTAAGCGCACCCAACACCTCACGTCTTTGTCTACCGCGCGGCCCTCTAGCGCCACAGGCCAGCTGCAAAATTATGTTATCGCCCCCCCGCACACAACCACCCCGCCTCCCCCCTCCCCTCCACCCCACCACCCCGCCTCCCCACCACCCCGCCTCCCCCCCACCCCACCACCCCGCCTCCCCCCTCCCCCCACCCCACCACCCCGCCTCCCCCCCACCAACCTCCCCCCCCCCCCCCCCCCCCCCCCCCCGACCCCCCTGCTTTAAGTGCAGTTTCTTTAACCAGTGACCTTGCTTTCACAACCCCTAACACTCATTCGGATAGGTCAACTTACAGTTTCAACAGCTTCACACGTTACTCCTTCTAACTAACTCAGGTGGTAAAAATAAAGGTACTCACCCTTTCTTAGGAGGCACGTCTCGCCGTCAGACTCCAGTGACTCTATCCCGTCGCTTGTCGCCAAAATGCTGTTAGCGGGGTTTGCGAGATGGCCGGTACTGCCGAAACTTCAGACAATACAAGACTCACGAAGGCCAGTGTCCCAGTTTAAAGGCGTATCTTTAATTTGATTTGATCAGCGGCCGCAGGGAGAAGTCACCAAAGAATCCTCGGCCTCTCCAGATATAGAGCAACCTGACCTCTCAATGTATACAACTCAAGATGGATCAATTTTACATTTTTCTTATCAAATTCTCCCGCCTTTCTTCAGCTTTAAATCAATCATCTTCAATACACTTAACTCATTAATAACATCTGTCACATACTTTGGCCAATTGCATTTTACCCTCTGGTCTAATGGTATTTCATTAGTCCGTAGAATCCGGACGTATCCTCCCCTTTGGCTAACTCAACCCACCTGTATCATTCAGCAACCAGACACCTGGCCACTAAGTTCAAAGTTAACATTCTCACAAATTCCCTTCCAGGTCACTCCCAAACCAGACTAACACATGATCCCATGTCCTGGTAAGCATCCATCTTATCTGGACAATGAATAGTTCTATTTTTAAGCAGCCCGGTGAAGCTTACTGCTGGCAATTCTCAGTGATAAGAACCTGCACATTCTGAGGTTTCATTGTTTCCTAAAAATGTGGTTCTGTCTGGAAGTCCCCGTACCATCAGGCCCTCCGGTAACTTGCTCTTGGCTAAAGTGCACAATCACTTTATAAAATACAGTTAATACATTTAAAATATCAAAATATGCATTTAAATCATAATCACTTGTTTTAAATCTCTTACTGCATTCACATGTGTGTAAACTATTCTTTTGTAAGGTTATAAGACTGATTTACAGTCCTTTAACTCAATGCTGGTAGTTCTGTCAGTGTCTTAAATGCTTAAATGCTTAAAAATCTTCTCTAACCTACTAGGATTTTTTTTCCCTTTCCCCAACATGGTCCAAGAACTGAACCCTGCGGGGCCCCACTAGTTACAGATCACCAACTGGAGAAGGACCCATTTATCCCAACCCTCTGCTTTCTATCCATTAGCCAATCCTCAATCCAAACCACTCCTCTACCCCAACCCCTTGGGATATAACCTTCTGGATCATTCTCTTGTGTGGCACCTTATCAAATGCCTTCTGGAAGTCCAGATACATCACATCTACAGGGTCCCCCATTATCTACCTTATTGGTTACATCCTCAAAGAGGATAAGCAGGTTTGTCAAACAAGACTTGCCCTTCACAAAACCATGCTGACGCTGATGAATCGAGCTTTGCTTTTCCAGATGCTCAGTCACCTCAATGATTGACTCCAGCAACCTTCCCACCACAGAGGTCAAGCTGACTGGTCTATAGTTTCCCACTTTTTGCCTCTCCTTCTTTGAATAAGGGTGTCATATTAACGTGTTTCCAGTCTGCCGGTACCTTTCCGGAATCCAGGGAATTTTGGAATATCATAACTACTGCATCCACTATCTCTGCTGTTACCCCATTTAACACTATAGGGTGAAGGCCATCAGATCCCAGGGACTTATCTACTTTTAAATCCTTCTGTTTACTGAGTACCTTCTCCCTGGTTATAGTAATTTCACCAAGTTCCACTGAATTAACTGCAGTTTTTGGGACAGAATTATTATCTTCCACTGTGAAGACAGTGACAAAGTATTGGTTTAGTGCCTCTGCCATCTCCGAGTTTCCCATTATTACCCCACCATTTCCATCCTCTAAAGGACCAACTTTCACCATTCTCTTTGTATACTTATAGAAACTTTTGGTGACTGTTTATATTTTCAGCCAGCTTCCTTTCATAGTCGATTTTAGCATTTTTGATATTGTATTTAGTCAGCTTTTGTTGGTGTTTGAAGTTCTCCCAATTCTCCACGCTGCCACTAACTTTTGCAGTATTATATGCCCTCGTTTTTGCCTTTATGCTACCCTTGATTTCCTTAATAAACCATGGATGATTTTTCACCCTTTTGCATTCCTCTTCCTTTTAGGAATGTACCTTAATATCTTTAATATCTCTCTAAACAACTATCACTGTTCTTCTACGCACACACGCACACACACACGCTTGCACACACACACACTTGCACACACACACACACACGCTTGCACACACTCACATTCACACACTTGCTCGCACACACATACGCTCGCTCGCGCACACACACACACCTGCTCACTTGCATACACGCGCACCTGCTCACTTGCATACACGCGCACACATACAAACTTGCACACAAGCTTGCTCACACACACATACGCTCACTCGCATACACACACACACACACATACACACACACATGCTTGCCCGCACACAGGGTCACTCACTCAGACTCACTTCCCACCCAAGCCCATGAAGTTTGGACACTTTATTTCAGGAGGAATCAGTCAGGAGGTGGCGGCTGGGTCATTTTCCCATTTGTCAGCCCTTCCCACCCTCCACCCATTCCGCGGACCATGTCACTGCTTCCCACTCTGTGGGCCTTTCCTGACTGCTCTCTCCCTGGACCTTCCTGACATCCTCCCAATTGCTGAACACACTTGCTGCTCCCTGCTTTCCAGCCTTCTCACTGCCCCTCTCCAGAGCCCTTGTTTGGGATAGCCCATGGAATGATCAGCTGATCAACATTGTCAGGGAGCAGCAAGACTTCATCCTTTGCTCTCAGCCACTGTATATTGGCAGATTTTGAGATCTTAGATCAGATTTAAAATCAAAATGCAACTCTGCCTTTCCTCGTGGCCTCCCTGCCCATTCCACCAACTTGGCCATCGGCTCCTTCAGGGGCTGGCACCCAGACAGGAGGGTGAGAGAGGAGCAGCCATTCCCCTTCACAATGCTCACTACTCCCTTCTCCTGCCTTATTCTCTCCTGAATTTGCTGCTGATAGGCTTAACAGTGAGCCTATCAGAGACAAATGTGGGCGAGAACTGGCTTGTGTTTGGAGGAGCAGCTCCTTTTGCAGATCTTTCATTCACCTTTCCCCTAGTTTGACCAGTGAGTCCGCGGCCTGCACGCAGACGCTTCAGGGGCCGGGTTGTGGTCTGCAGGCCGGCTGTTGGACAAGTCTGCCCTGGACGATGTGACAGAATTCAATGCAAAGATTTGCCAGATTTTAGCATCTACATGCAATAAAATAATTCGAAACCCATGCCTGAGAAAGTCATTGGATAACATTCGTTAATACTGATGACCACATCTGTTGAAGATAGTCCTCATTTTCACTCTCTTTAAACACGGGTACAAATCTTGGATTTCTTTTTAAAACTGCAATTACTTTTAACTCCGCAGTTCTAATTTCCGTAAGAAGTCTCACAACACCAGGTTAAAGTCCAACAGGTTTATTTGGTAGCAAATACCATAAGCTTTCGGAGCGCTGCCCCTTCATCAGATGGAGTGGATATCTGTTCTCCAACAGTGCACAGAGACACAGAAATCAAGTTACAGAATACTAATTAGAATGCAAATCTCTACAGCCAGCCAGGTCTTAAAGGTACAGGTAATGTGGGTGGAGGGAACATTAAACACAGGTTAAAGAGATGTGTATTGTCTCCAGACAGAACAGCTAGTAAGATTCTGCAAGATCAGGGGGAAAGCTGTGGGGGTTACTGATAATGTGACATAAATCCAACATCCCGGTTTAGGCCGTCCTCATGTGTGAGGAACTTGGTTATCAGTTTCTGCTCAGCGACTCTGCGCTGTCGTGTGTCGTGAAGGCCGCCTTGGAGAACGCTTACCTGAAGATCCAAGGCTGAATGCCCGTGACTGCTGAAGTGCTCCCCCACAGGAAGAGAACAGTCTTGCCTGGTGATTGTCGAGCGGTGTTCATTCATCCGTTGTCGTAGCGTCTGCATGGTTTCCCCAATGTACCATGCCTCGGGACATCCTTTCCTGCAGCGTATCAGGTAGACAACGTTGGCCGAGTTGCAAGAGTAGGTACCGTGTATCTGGTAGATGGTGTTCTCACGTGAGATGATGGCATCCGTGTCGATGATCCGGCACGTCTTGCAGAGGTTGCTGTGGCAGGGTTGTGTGGTGTCGTGGTCACTGTTCTCCCGAAGGCTGGGTAGTTTGCTGCGGACAATGGTCTGTTTGAGGTTGCGCGGTTGTTTGAAGGCAAGAATTGGGGGTGTGGGGATGGCCTTGGCGAATTTCCCCCAGCAGAGGATGTCGTAAAGTCATTTAGTATTTTAAAATTATTTTCCATTGTGCATGTGCGCCCCATGCTGGGAGGACAAGTACCATTAAAGGACAAGCAAACATTTCAGGCCTCACTGTTCGCAATGTTATTATTAATTTACTACTAACTCTAAGATGCTGCGGTATGGGCTTCCCCCCTGATAATTTAGCTTTGAGCTCACTGTGAAAGAACAAGCGGTTTGCTTAAGTACACTGGGTATTGCACGGATTAATCACCAATAGGATCTTCATGTGGAGGCGATGGCCTAGTGTTATTATCACTTAACTATTAACCCAGAAACTCAGCTAATGTTCTGGAGACCCAGGTTCGAATCCCACCACAGCAGATGGTGGAATTTGAATTCAATAAAAGAATACCTGGAATTAAGAATCTACTGATGACCATGAAACCGTTGTTAATTGTCAGAAAAAACCATCTGGTTCATTAATGTCCTTTAGGGAAGGAAATCTGCCACACTTACTTGGTCTGGCCTACATGTGATTCCAGAGTCACAGCAATGTGATTGACTTTCAACTCTCCTCTGTACAAGGGCAACTGGGGATGGGCAATAATGCGAGCCCAGCCAGCGATGCCCATGTCCCACGAATGAATAAAAAATAATAGGTGCTATGAGGGGAATGTTACCTGGATGCCCACTATGGGCAGCTGTGTCTTCCAAAAGGCAGGAGATACCACATTAAGACTAGTTTCATATAAGCTAAATTTAATAGGGATATACAAGCAAATGGAATGCACAGTAGCAGTGTGAAACAGCCAAGATATTTGTACAACCGAGGAATCATAGTGCTTGGAAAACAATATAAATGGCAACAGTTCTGAAAGCAAGTTAAAATATCCTTCGTTTGTGTAATTCTTGAACAGCTTGATAATTGACAGGCTGTCTTTTGAAGACATTTCTGATGTAATGTTGAATTCCAACTCTCCATCTCCCATCCCTGTAGACAGTTACATGGGTACAATGGGTATAGAGGGATATAGGCCAAACACGGGCAATTGGGACTAGCTTAGGGGTTAAAAAAAAGAGGCGGCATGGACAAGTTGGGTCAAAGGGCCTGTTTCCATGCTGTAAACCTCTATGACTCTATGATCCCTCAGCAGGAGTTCATGGGGTAATTTTAACTTTGGGTGACAGTATTTAGTGTTTGATATAGGATCAGCCATCTGTTGTACACCACTTCAATAGAAACAAAAATCGAATGAAATGCTGAATGGGTGGACTTCTGATATTGGTTATTTTATATTATGTCCAATTTTAAAATGAGCCCATTCCAGTCTTTGCACAGATTTAAAGGATAGACTGTTAATTTGTGCGATTGGGTCAAATTGAAGATCGTTTTTTGGCAGCTCATTTTACTTTTCCCATCTTTAAAAAAATATCTATTTGGCCTATTCTGCCGATTGAAGGAAACAGGAACCAGTGGAGAGGGTTAAAATTACCACCAGGTCCCGCTTGTATCAGACATTATGAGTGTAAATACACGCAAACAACTCTAGTTTTCTCCATCTATAGCACCTTCAGGCAAAGAGCAAACTAAAATGTCCAAAGTGTTGCACCACTCCATCACTAGTGTTGTAAAAAGGGAATCTTGGGGCGGCACGGTAGCACAGTGGTTAGCACTGCTCCCTCACAGCGCCAGGGACCCGGGTTCGATTCCCGGCTTGGGTCACTGTCTGTGTGGAGTTTGCACATTCTCCCCGTGTCTGCATGGGTTTCCTCCGGGTGCTCCGGTTTCCTCCCACACTCCAAAGATGTGTGGACCAGGTGGAGTGGCCATCCTAAATTAGCCCTTAGGGTCAGGGGCACTAGCTGGGGTAGATGAATGGGGTTGTGGGGATAGGGCCTGGGTGGGATTGTGGTCGGTGCAGGCTCGATGGGCTGGGTGGCCTCCTTCTGCACCGTGGGATTTTACGATCTCACTGTCTGCTTCATCAGTGAACTCCATGAGTGCCCTCTGGATACCTTATTTGCATTGTAGATTATTGTTGTTACAAGTTATTGTCTTTTCCATTCCAGTCTAAGCACCCTTTTAACAATGTGATAAGAATTAATTATTACCCAAAAAACCTCTGTGGCGCTGAAAATCATCTGTTACAAATATGAAGTCTCGAATGTGAAGTCTCACTCCTTCAAGTTTTAATAGTCGTTAATGATATCAAAAGTGTAAAATTTAATGGGGGTAAATTTGTTTGTTTTGCGCCATGGTGGGGGCCAATGTCTTATGTGTCATTTAACAGGTAGAAATTCTGGCTCATTCAAAATGGATGTTGGCTAATCAGTCTGTCAACATGGAAGCAATAGAGGAATAAAGTTGATGGAGAGGTAGACCTGTGTCATCAGCATTCATACAGAACCTGAGCCCGTATATTCGGGTTAATATAATTTTCCCTCTTTAATGCTAACGATTTATCAGTGATTTAAAATATGATCAACTTATCTTCCTGCTCACTCACTGATACCTCTGGGCTCCCAAAGGGTCTATCCTTGACCCTCTCCTTTTTACCAACTGCACACACTTCCCATTGGTTTCACACATCTGCGAACAACTCCAGCTTTACCTTATCAAAATCTTTCCGGACCCCTTCACTGTCTCTATTGTCATGCCGCTTGTCCAAAATCCAGCATTAGATGAGCAGAAGTTTGCTCCAATTATATATTGGGAAGTCTGAAGGCTCTGAGGGACGATTTTACGAGAACAATTCTAAGTGTCCAGCTAGCGTGAACACAGGAGAGTTTCAGATCTGTTTTTTGGGCGAGTCTCTTCTCTGAATCTTATGGACTGAGAGTATGGAAAAATGGGCGAGACCATTTCCAGCCACAAGAGACAAGCCAGCTAGCTGCTCTCTAGCAGCAGAGAGAGCTATTGCACATGTGCAGACCTCTATGGCTGCATATGTGCAATTGCAACAGCAGAGTCCTGACAGAGAGAGAGAGAGAGATCTGTCAGGCCTCTGCTGCTGCAGCTAGCCTCAATAAAACCCCCCCAGCTATCGCTAGGGCCTGCGAGCCCCACACCACCCAGAAATATTGTCCCTTGCCCTCCCACCACCCAGACTGATCACCCCCTCCTCCCCCCCTCCCCCCACTAATTGCCTGCAGAGTGGTAGCGGGGCCTTCTCCTTCCCCATACTGATCACGATGCAAAGTGGCAGTGGCCTCCCCTCCCCATACCAATTGCAAGCAATGGCAGCGGGACCCCCCCCTCCCTACCAATACCGACCACAAGCAGCGTGCGCAACAGTGGCCCCCCGCTCCCCATACCGATCGTGAAGCAGAGTAGCAGCGGGGCCCCCCTTCCTCCCCATAATGATCATGATGCAGAATGGCAGCGGGGCCACCCTCCCTATCTAGTGTGGCCCGGCCCTGACCTGGCCCTGCCCCTCCAGGCCCTGCCCATCCCAAACCCGCCCCCTCCAGGCCCTGCAGCCTCCAGGCCCCACTCCTCCTGGCCCCACCCATCAGGCTCCATCCCTCCAGGCCCTCTCCCTTCAGGCCCCGCACCCTGGCACTGCCCAGTGGGCAATGCCAAGGTGCCAGGCTGGCACAGCCCAAGAGGCGCCCCCCTTGCCCTTGTCTTCCCCAGCGGGTCTCAATGGCCTCCAGTTCAACCGGCGAGGTTAACGTGACTGTTCCCTGTTCATGGGGAGCCGGTGTTTTCCTCGCCGTAGAGAACCTCTCCCGGTGAGGCCATAAAGGCAAGTGAGCCCGGACAATTCAGCGTCTGGCTCGCTAATCACACGGAAATGATGTTTTACATAAATTAAATAAATTATTCAGCCTCTCGTTGGTAATGGGAACAAACTCCATCCCCTTGCCACAGACTCTAGCCCCCTCCCTGGCTACTGTTTGAGACTGAAACAGACTGTTCACAATTTCCGCATCCCGATCTGATCCTGAACTGAACCTCCATCACCTCAACTGCAAGATTCCATCATAACTTCATCCGTCTTTGCCCTGCTTCATCTCATTTGCTTCTCAAATCATCATCCATGCTTTTATTCCCTGTAGATTCAACCATTCCCATGTTCTCCTGGCTTGTCTCCTACTTTGCACTCTCCATAAACTTCAGCTGAACCGAAACCTGGCTGCCACATACCCATCAACCCTGTGCTTCCTGACTTACATTGCTGCCTGGACTGGTAATAGCTCAATCTTAAAATTGTCTCTGAGTTCTCCGCACCAAATCTCATGCACCTCCTGATTTTCTTTGGTCTTGTGATGGTGCCTTCAGCGGCCTTGGCCCTATGCTGTGGAATCCCCTCCCTAAACCTCTCCAACCTCTTTAACTTTTCTCCTCCTTTAAGATGCTCTTTAAAGCCCACTCTTCACCGAAGCTTTGATCACCTGCCCTAATGTTTCGTTATGTGTCTCAGTGTTAAATTTCCTTCGATAGTTTCGTCTGACTAACGCCTTGGGATTTTTATTATTTTAAGAATGCCTACAGCACAGAAGGAGGCCATTCAGCACTGATTGTGGTCAAGTCTGCACTGACCACAATCCCACCCAGGCCCTCTCCCCATTGCCCCACACATTTACCCTAGCTAGTCCCCCTGACATTAAGGGGCAATTTAGCATGGCCAATCCACCCAACCTGCACATTTTTGGACTGTGGGAGGAAACCGAAGCACCCGGAGGAAACCCATGCAGACACGGGGAGCTTTTCTGAGCTGTAATTTTCTATGGTTCTATGGTTCTAACATGCAAAATCCACACAGACAGTGACCCAAGCCGGGAATCGAACCCGGGTCCCTGGTGCAGTGAGGCAGCAATGCTAACCACTGTGCCACTGTGCTGTCCAATTCTTGCAAATTGGTGTTGTATCAATGTATGTCAATTTTCTAATTATTCTTGTTTAAAGAATGATGATCGGTGTGTACTTGCATATTGTTAACGGAATACAGGATGGCTTTGTGATTGTTTTGAAGATGAAAACATGGGAATGGAAATTAAACAACGGATTAGCTCTGTTGGAGTAAGTGGAAGAAATGCAGTGAAGTATTGGGTGATAGAAAAGTACCTTTGAAACTGAACGCAAGAATCTATGGTTGTGAGACTGGCTTTGTTACATGGTGCAGAAACTTGGACAACATTGAAAAGAGGTGAACAACAACTTGATATTAATGAGAAGCAGATGCTGAGATGGATGAGTAGAGTAACAAGAAAGGATAACATCAGGAAGCAGCACATCGTGGTGGAGGGGGGGGGGGGGCGGGGGAGTGTCAGTGAAGATTGTAGGAGCATCAAAGAAAGTAGCTGCGAAGGTCTGGTCATCCGTTGCAAGAGGACATGTGGTGAGGCGAGCGATGGAGATGGGACTGTCAGGGAGAAGGAGAGGAGGCAGGCCTCAGACCAGATGGAAAGATAAACTGGCAAGAGATTGGAAGAGGCGTGGGCGAATGACAGGAGCCGCTGGAGAAGGTTGATCAACCAGCATTGTGATAACCCCAAACAAAATGGGAGACGCTGAAAGAAGAAGAGGTTTTGTCCTTGTTTTATTTTGCTTCTCTTCGGTGGAATATCCTAGAGGTGCTGAAAATAAAAGTAGCTCATTGGCAGTCAGTAGCACACCAATTCAAGTGTTGATTTGAACAAAACAATTGGGTGGCTCGATGATTCAATAAGAATACTTTGTGGTTTGAAGGAATCTTCTGTACAGAAGAAACTTGGCAGAAAACAGACATGTCTGCGTGAGCTCTTGAAATAGCATTTGGGATGAAGGCTGATGCTAGGCATGTGATTGAATATCGAGCTCTTACTGCAACAATTCAAGTGTTTATTCAGTCAGAACAGATGAGTACTGTGTATTGCTTTGAAAGGGTTACTGAACACAATACCGGCATAGAGCTGAATTAACATACACAATTAAATGACAATCATCATAAATTTTTGATTGTATCTCAACTAATAATAATTCAGGTCCTTGTCAATCTCAGTAAGTTCCTCAAACCAGTATCCTAGTGATGGCATCAACATTTTCTCATTAAAATTTCAAAGAAAGATCAACATGAATTGATTGGAAAAACATAAACATGACAATGTTAATCATAATTCTTTGCTAGTGTTTAACTTCCAATTGTATTCTTTTGCCGCGACTCTTCTAATGTTTTACAAAGTTATCGAATAATTTTTTAAAATTCAATTGTGGGACATGGGCATCGCTGGCTGGCCAGCATTTATTGCCCATCCCTAGTTGCCCTTGAAAAGGTGGTGGTGAGCTGCCTTCTTGAACTGCTGCAGTCCACCTGTTGTGGGTTGACCCACAATGCCGTTAGGGAAGGAATTCCAGGATTTTGACCCAGCGACTGCGAAGGAATGGTGATATATTTCCAAGTCAGGATGATGAGTGACTTGGAGGGGAATTTGCAGGTGGTGGTGTTCCCATGTATCTGCTGCCCTTGTCCTTCTAGATGGAAGTGGTTGTGGGTTTGGACTGTGCCGTCTAAGGATCTTTGGTGAATTCTGTTGAAATAGACTGAAACCATTACTAATACATCCAATGATTCAGACGGAGTACAGGAAAGAGATAGGGAATCTGGTGAACTGGTGCGACAACAATAATCTCTCCCTCAATGTCAACAAAACAAAGGAGATAGTCATTGACTTCAGGATGCATAGTGGAAGACATGCCCCTGTCTACATCAATGGGGATGAAGTAGAAATGGCCGAGAGCTTCAAGTTTCTAGGTGTCCAGATAACCAACAACCTGTTCTGGTCACCCCATGCTGATGCTATAGTTTAAAAAAACCCACCAACAGCTATTAAATATAAAATCCTGAATGCTCAAGAGTGCAAAACCTGTCCTGGAATTCACAGAGGAATATGGGTTGGAATAAGTTTCCATAAGTTACCACTGCACCACTTTTTAATAGTACGTTTTGTTCTTTGCTGTGAAAAGTTGATTCTCTTTTCAAAAGGATTTAAAGCTTTTACACAACAACAGCAATAGTTTTCTATCTGAGCTGCAGCTAATGTGGCCCAGGCCAAAAATATCACATTGTGTTGAGCTGAATAACACTTTTCATAGCTGCAGGCTATTACATATTATTGCTACTGTGACCTTTGAGCTGATTAGCTTCCCTATATAGTATCCTCTGTTCCATAATTAGCCTAATTCTCAAGGAGGTTGCCCATCATTAATTTGATTTAATCATTTGGCCAGACACGAACCTCACGTAATGCATTTGTATTTATCTCCAGACCTCGAGAGCAACTATTGAGTGTTGGGTTATCCCTCAATAATTACAATTGTGGTTCACAGGATTAATACACAAACCCACACAATACGTTCAGTGAATTCTGTACAGAAATCGTGAACAAAAATTATTTACCAAAACCTTTTGTTAATTAAGACAGATGTGGCAATTTGATTTGATTTATCATCGTCACATATATTGGTATACAGTGAAAAGTATTGGTTCTTGCGCGTTATACAGACAGAGCATACCGTGCATAGGAAAGGAAAGGAGAGAGTGCAGAATGCAGTGATACAATCATAGCTAGGGTGTAGAGAAAGATCAACTGAATGCAAGTTAGATCCATTCAAAAGTCTGACAGCAGCAGGGAAGAAGCTATTCTTGAGTCGTTTGATATGTGTCCTCAGACTTTTGTATCATCTTCCCGACAGAAGAAGGAGGAAGAGAATATGTCCAAGGTGCTTGGGGTCCTTGATTATGCTGGCTGCTTTCCCGAGGCGGCAGGAAGTGTAAACAGTGTCAATGGATGGGAGGCTGGTTTGTGTGTTGGACTGGGCTTCGTTCATGGCCCTTTGTAGTTTCTTGTGGTGTTGGACAGAGCAGAACATGCCAAGCTGTGATACAGCCAGAAAGGATGCTTGCTGTGGGGCATCTGTAAAAGTTGGTGAGAGTCGTAGCTGACATGCCAAATTTCCTTAGCCTCCTGAGAAAGTGAAGCTATTAGTGGGGTTTTTTTTAACTATAGCGTCAGCATGGAGGGACCAGAACAGGTTGTGGGTGATCTGGACACCTAGAAACCTGAAGCTCTCGACCATTTCTACTTCGTCCCCATTGATGTAGACAGGGGCATGTCCTTCACTACGCTTCCTGAAGTCGATGACTATCTCCTTTGTTTTGTTGACATTGAGGGAGAGATTATTGTCATCGCACCAGTTCACCAGATTCTCTATCTCTTTCCTGTACTCCTTCTCATCATTGTTTGAGATCCGACCCACAACGGTGGTGTCATCAGCAAACTTGAAAATCGGGTTGGAGGGGAATTTGGCCACACAGACATAGGTGTATAAGGAGCATAGTAAGGGGCTCAGGAGTTACGGTATGCTTCCTCCTGTTTTCTGGTGTGCAACTCTACAGCTGGCAGCAGCTGAACAATTTTAATACAAAAACAGAAAATGCTGGAAAATCTCAGCGGGTCTGACAGTATCTGTGGAGAGAGAATAGAGCCAATGTTTCGAGTCCGGATGACCCTTCGTCAGAGCCCAGTATCTCCGATGAAGGGTCATCCTGACTCGAAACGTTGGCTCTATTTTCTTGTGGTGAGGTGGGAGGAGGCCACGGGTGGACTGATGTTAGTTACAGGGCTTAGCATTGACTTAAAGGATGGGGTGGCGGCGGAAGCTTCAAAGAATACGCTGACTAGATGGATCACTGCAATGTGTTCATAAATCACCTCAGACCTTCATAGTGATGTCACGAAACAACCCATCCCGTCTACTGTTGGGGGGTGGGGGTGAGGGGGGGGGGGGGGGGGTCCAGTTCAGGAGGAACCAGCAGAGGATGGTCCAGGGCCAGGAGCAGCAAGTGGGGGCAATGGCAGAGCCTGAAGAAGCGCAAGATCCTGATAACCAGGGAGCAGGGTGACAGCAAGCATTGGCCCAAAGGTGGGCATACATTGGTGGTGTTGCCACCCCAGATGAGCGAGAGGCAATGATGGAGGTGCCTTAGGAGGTGGTTAATCATATTTGTCAGCTGCTCAGTGACGTCCATAAGAGCTGAGAGGCAATACCATGCCAGTGGCAATAAACCTGCCAGTGGCAATAAACCTGCCAGTGGCAATAAACCTGCCAGTGGCTCCTTCTGGGGGTCTCCTGGGGACTGATAAACAAGGTAAAAGCAAGTGGGATCCAGGGTAACTTAGCAAGATGGATCCAAAACTGGCTTAATGGTAGGATGATGTGGAGATACCACAGCAATGGACTGGGATAGGCACAGTAAGAAGTCTCACAACACCAGGTTAAAGTCCAACAGGTTTATTTGGTAGCACGAGCTTTTGGAGCGCTGCCCCTTCGTCACTCACCTGGTGAAGGAGGAGGAACACTTCAAAACCTTGTGCTACCAAATAAACCTGTTGGACTTTAACTGGTGTTGTGAGACTTCTTAATGGTAAGAGACAGAGGGTGGTGGTAAAGGCTGTTTCTGTGACTGGAGGCCAGTGTCCCATGGTGTACCACAGGAATCAACGCTAGGTCCCTTATTGTTCATGATTTCTTAGATCCCTATGGTGCAGAAGGAAGCCTTTTGACCCATCAAGTCTGCACTGGCTCTTTCTGACAGAGTACCTTACCCAGGCCCTTTCCCCCACCTTACTCCCACAAGTGGCTAATCCATCTAATCTACACATCTTGGGACACCAAGGGGCAATTTAGCATGGCAAATCCACCTGACCTGCATATCTTTAGAGTGTGTGAGGAAACCGGAACACCTGGAGGATACCCACGCAGACACAGGAGAATGTGCAAACTCCACACAGTCACCCAAGGCTGGAATTGAACCCGGGTCCCTGGTGCTGTGAGGCAGCAGTGCTAATCACTGTGCCGCTTTGATATATATAAACAATACAGATGAGAATGTTGGAGGGGTGGGGGAGCGATGATAAGTATGTTTGTAGATGACACGAAGATTGGCAATATAGTTAATAGTGAGGGAGAAGGTCTTTTGTTGCAGGAAGATATAGATGGGTTGGTCAGAAGGGCAGATAAGTGGCAGATAGAAGGGTGGTGGAATCAGATTCCATAGGAAGTTTCAAAATGTAATTTGATTTGCACTTGAAGAGGACATATTTCCAGGCTCATGGGGTGTGGGACTAAACTGGACAGTTCTTTCAAAGAATCTATACAGGACAGTGGACAAAATGGCTGTCTGTGCTGTATGATTCTTCCTATAATTTCCACAATAGTCCATTACGTGGAAAACAAGTTGCTGGTACTCTAAATTGAACTATTGTATATCTTAAATTTCAAATCTCTCATTATTGTTTCCCAGAACTGAATATCAAAGACAATTTGTTACAGTAAATTGTTTAAACACGGGGATGATGTTATATCTGGCCACTTACAGATTCATGGAGGATTAATGATAACAGAAGACCTTTGAAGGCAATGCTGGAAAAATATTATTTAAAGAAATTTGGCAAAAGATCATTCACTCTGGGCTTGAATTAGACAATTCATTGCACAATGTGGTAGGATCAATGTCTTTTTTATGTTCCTGATTGCCTTAGGCTCTGCATTATCCATCTAAGCTAGTGGATATTCCATGGCACTATTCAATGGGGCAGATGGAGAGGAACAATATACAGCATAAATAACACATTGGCCCATAACCTCCTCGCTCCCCAGGGTCACACTTTTGGGGGTATCCCAAAGATATGCTGTGGAGCATCTCTGGTCCGTCAGTTGTCCAGAATGCTAACTGACCCGTGGACAATGTGCTGGGCTGGGATCATCCAACAAGCAATTTAAATCACTAACTCCAGATGATTCTGCCAGAGTTACACTAATAGTTACTCTGAAAAAGTTAGAAGAAATAAAATCAGTTCTAACTTCAGGTTAATTATTATAAACAGCCAAACCAGTCCCTGCATGGGACTCCCCCCACATTCCCGACCCCCCCCAAAGGACTACACCCCACCACCTCCTCTCCCGCCAATAAATAACCCCCTCCACAGTATTCCCTACCCCCCAATTGCCCAACCACACATATTCCCCTCACTCCCCCATCACCTCAACCAACCAGGTTAGACCCCCCCTTGACATGACCCAACTGGACCCACCCCTGACCTATTTAGATTTATGTCCCCCCTTGACCTGACCTGAAACCCCCAACACCCCTCTCCCCTCCCCTCTCATCCTGACCTGACCATCTCCCTGGCTGGACCCAGTTAAATCCAAAGGTCCACTCTTTGATGTGACCCCGTCCCTATCCCCACCCCCATACACAGCCACAACCTGAACCCCAACTTGAACCAGCTGGATCCCCTTCCCTCAACCCAACTGCCCCCCCAACAAACCTGTCCTTCCCCCCAGCCCCACAC
Source organism: Mustelus asterias (assembly GCF_964213995.1). Lineage (NCBI taxonomy): Eukaryota > Metazoa > Chordata > Chondrichthyes > Carcharhiniformes > Triakidae > Mustelus > Mustelus asterias. The sequence continues at coordinate 26,969,344 of NC_135804.1, forward strand.
AGTATGATCCCACTGGAGCCCTCTCCCAATGAAGTGACCCAACCTTCCCACAGAGTTGACCCCTGATCCGAACCAGCTGGAGTCCCCCGCCGATGTCCAGCACCCCCCCCCCCCTTCCCTTGACCTGTTAGTTTCAATGGGACCTTTACACTCGCCTGCTTTATGACTGCTAATTGTGTAAAAGAGTTCTGTGATCCTTTCTGACTGCGCAGTCTGGATCTTGTCTGGCCTGAAGAAATTTAGCGCAGGTTAGTGGGTGCAGATTGTCAACCTGCCTCTCCAAGGAAGTTACTATTGTTCTGCTGAGAGGGGAGACAGGAGAGAAACTAGAGAAAGATGGCAGTCCATCTCCATCCAAGCAGTATCATATGTTTAATCTTCAATAACAATGGGTCTCTATTAGTTCAGTATTTAATTTGTTGTGGTAATGACTAATGAGTCCAGGAAATGAGTCCAGAAAGTTTAAAGCCATTACAATCTCTCATGGGACTAGATAGGGTAGCGTGCTTTAGGTTAATGGGAGATGACTTAAGGCATCCCTCCGTTGGCTATGGGAGCCCCTGGCCAATGTTTGAAGATATAGCCATAAGCCGACAAGAACAGTCCCAATCGCTGTATGCTAGCAGAAGTAATTGATGGAATCGCTGTGTCCTCCTTGAAAAGTCCTAGAAGAGGCTTATGGTCTGTGTGGTGATAGTAAAATGTCTCCTATAAATCTTATTGAAACTTCTTGATGACGAAGATAGCAGGCCTTCTTTTTCTATCTGGAAGCTTCCCCTTTCCATTTCTGACAGGGTTCTTGATACATATCTGAGAGACCCATCATCCATCATGTAGGATAGCTCAACCCCAACCCCATTTGGTGATGCATCACATGTAAGTACTATCTCCTTAGAGGGGTCTTAATGCACTAATAAGTATGACGACTGAAGTGCCTGCTTAAGTTGGTTAAAAGCCTCTTTTTGTGGTGTTTTCCAACACATCTGTGAAGCTTCTTTAACTGTGCATGCAACGGTGCTAGTTATGTCAATAGGCTTGAGAGGAACCACCCATAATAGTTGACCATCTCAAGGAAGGATCTGAGTTCTGAGGTGTTTCTAGGGGCCATTGACTATGTAATTGCTCTCACTTTGCCCTTCATTGGGTGTGAGCCCTGAGCATTGACCTGATAACCAAGGTAAGCCATCTCATCAGTTTGGAAGGTGGATTGTTCTCTTTTTAGGTGCACTCCCACCTTCTGGAATCTCTTCAAAACTTCATCCAAATTTGCCAGATCTTCCTCCTCGGTGCACCCTGTTACTAGGAAAGTCATCCAAATAGATTGGCGACCACCAACTAGTATAATGAACTATAACGGTTTATTTACAAGCAGATAAATATCCAGAACAATTTCACCATGTTCACCACTTACAGCTCTAGAATCTACTTTGGCTGCAAAAGCCCATGCTCTGCACTAAGATTCCTCGTGTCCATTCCCCATTGGGTAATTGGGGGTCACAAAACCCTCTTGATACCTCTTATAAGGGGGCCAGCTACTACTGCCATCCACCGGGTATCTTGATCTCTCACTGTCAATGGGGTGCCACCTCCAAGAACATATGATCCAGGAAACTCTCATCCTCCATGAGGATCCGGAGTGAATCTGGCTTCCCTAAAGTTTGGGAATCCCAAGTTTGAGCTGGAGACCCTTCTTATGTACCTGGCCACACAAGGCAGAGCGAGTGATTTGAAGATTCCATAGGGCACAGGTGGTATGTTTTGATTTAAAGAATTATACGTTGAACAATTTAAGGGCAACTGTAAGAATGAAAGAACTTGCACTAATATTACACACAGATGCAAAGCAAATCATAGCCAATGAACCACTTTTTGAAAGTGTAGTCATTGCTATTACATGAGTAACAACATCAGCTAATTAGACGCAGCACGTTCCAACAAATAAGATAACTCACCAGATCATCTGTTTCGGAGATGTTGGCAGAAGGATACTCCCCCCCCCCCCCCCCACCCCCCACTCCGCTGTTCTTCAGAATGTGCCTTGGGATCTTTTCTACTCACCTCTACAGACAGAGAGCTTTGAATTAACATCAGCATCTCTGACAACACCAGCCAGGATCGGGGAGAGCAAAGGTGGGGACTGTCAGGGGAGCCCTAAAAAGTTTTGTTTGTGCCCATCTGACGAAATTCAGATAACACCGCTGAGAACTGCAGAGCAGCACAGTGGTTAGCACTGCTGCCTCACAGCACCAGGGACCTGGGTTCGATTCCCGGCTTGGGTCACTGTCTGTGTGGAGATTGCACATTCTCCTCGTGTCTGCGTGGGTTTCCTCCGGGCGCTCCGATTTCCTCCCATGGTCCAAAGATATGCGGGTTAGGTTGATTGGCCATGCTAAATTGCCCCTTAGTGTCAGGGGGACTAGCAGGGTAAATATGTGGGGCTATGGGGATAGGGTCTGGGTGGTATTGTGGTCGGTGCAGACTCGATCGGCCGAGTGGCTTCCTTCTGCGCTGTAGGGATTCTATGCTCTATGCTAAAACTCAATCTCCATGCTGTAAATTAGGGCGTTCACTGCTGCCACTTCAAAGCCTTTCTCTGGGGTTGGAGTGTTAGTAAACAGGAACTGGGACTCTGCCCTTCCACAGACACTGAGATATTGCCGGTGGGGAAGGAGCGACCAGTTCTCATAAGGAGGGGAGGGAAATCAAAGTCAGAGTGGGAACACATTGCTCGGCCCTACCACCTAACCTTGGGTGGGAGAGTGAAGGAGAATCTGCTCCTCTATGTAAGCAAGCTGCCTATTCACTTATTATCTCGGAAATCTGAATGTACCTATTGATAAGTTAGTATTGACTATCAGTTAAGAAGATATATGCTGTACATAAATTGGTCTGACTCTGTTTACTGAGGCATGATACAGTATTTCTTATGTAATGGGCTATGTATGGACATTAAGCTTGTTACGTTAATTAACCTTAACACAAAAAAGTATCTGTTTCCTTAAAACACTAGACTTCAGTTTATTTTCCACGAAAACAGTTACTTTCTCAAAATAACTTTGCTGACCATGGCCGATCAGTGACTGTGAGGACGATCTGTTTAAAATCAAGTAAACTGTGCACCAGTTTCCGACCCAGCTGGAGATAAATATTCTGAAAAAGTATCAAACAAACTTTGTTGGCTCCATCCCGTGATTCGAGCACCAAGAAATTATTCAATTAGACAGTGAAACAAACTCTTCTGTATTTGGGCATTTCCATTCTTCATGTGATGTGATCCTCACTGCAAAACTTAAGTTCATGTGATTATAATGAATCTTTTAGTTCCAAAGCTCAAAGATTTCCAATCACCAATTACTGAATAACATGCCCAGCACTTGCTAGCTGCTATTTCATTATTTTTAACCAATGTTGCAAATGCGCCATTAGAAGCAAAAATGAATTAGCCACCTTTTACAATACCATTGTAACAAAGAATGAGTGGATAGATTTTTACATCGTGATCTCCCATGAAATTATAAATCATAGAAAATGTTGACTTTCCTTTTTGTTGCTTGTCATTTTTGGGCTATTGTTTGCTTTTAGGGTGGCTCAGTGGCACAGTGGTTAGCACTGCAGCCTCACAGCGCCAGGGACCCGGGTTCAATTCCAGCCTCGGGTCACCGTCTGTGTGGAGTCTGCACATTCTCCCCGTGTCTGCGTGGGTTTCCTCTGGGTCCTCCGGTTTCCTCCCACACTCCAAAGATGTGCGGGTTGGGTTGATTGGCCATGCTAAATTAACCCTAGTGTCAGAGGGATTAAAAGGGTAAATATGAGGGGTTATGGGAACAGGGCCTGGGTGGGATTGTGGTTGGCGCAAACATAATGGGCTGAATGGCCTTCTTCTGCACTGTAGGGATTCTATGATTATACTCCTGAGACCCAGTTGATGAAGAAAGAATCCAAATCCAGTCTTTACTTCAGTAGCTTTGTTCAGAGTGAATTATTACAAGTATATATCTCATGAATACACTCAACTTTTGTACCAGTAAGTGTCTCTTTACATGTGCTCAAGTAACCATCCAATCAATGACCTCCACCTGCATGGACTTAACTTCAATTGATAGCATTTATATTGTTTTCCTGCCTATTTTCTCTGCTTCTTTCTTTGCTTTGCCTGTTTTGCCTGGAGGAAGGAGGCTATTGAGAGTCACAAGACATGGGGTGGAATTCTCCCAAGCCCTGCTGGTGATGTCAGTGGTGGGTGTGGGGAGAGAATATGGCGGGAGGCCTGGAAAGTGGTTTCATGCTAGATCAACAGCACTGGAACTCCCTCCCAAGTAGCACAGTGGGTGCACCTACACCACATGGACTGCAATGGTTCAAGAAGTCAGCTCACCATCGCCTTCTCAAGGGCAATTAGGGATGGGCAATGCTGCAGAATGAGGTCCCTTTGAATTATAAAGCATAAGGTGACAATTCATAATGGTGCTATTAGCTTATTAACTCTTGATTAGATTTACTTGAAATCTAGGATTCCGACAGAATTTTCTCAAAAATAGGCAGAGCGGTGCAGCGTGTGGGAAAGACAGCGAGGAAGCTGCCAGCTCCATTGGTAGCTTTCCCCTCCATGTTGTTCAGCACATAACCAAAAATAAATGAAGGGGCAGGTCCCACTATGTGATGATCGGGGCACCGTTTTAAAGGAGGATGTACTCGCCTGTGCGCACCTCCAGCAAGTTCTGCTCACCAGGTACAAGTCATGGGGGAACCTGTCATGACGAGGGCATTCCAATGGGAATGGACATTCTAACGGGGGGGAGGGGGGGTGGGGAGGGAGGCGCTATCAGGCATACAAGCATGATAATTATATTGAAATGTATTCAAATACAGATCCTAATGTTCAACATCAGGATTCCGGTTACATCAATGGCGGGGGTTGGCGGGGGAAACGCATGGACAATCGGAATGGGAAATCCCGCCAGTGTAAGCCATGTTCTAGGACTCCTGTGGGATTTCCCACTCCTGCCGCTGATCCCACCCCCTCCCCCCGAAAACGGGAGGGCAAAATCATCCTACTATCTTTTCTGAAACAAGTAAACTAGTGCAAATTTCATAACCTGTGACTCATGAGTGGGTCTTATTACCATGGAAAATTCTAACACACATCAGCTGTGTTAAGTAGGTATATTCGTGACTGCAATGGATGTTGACATTGTCACTGAGCAGGGAGTGAGATGTGTAATAACTGCATTGATGCAACTCTTGGACATAACAGCAGGAAGACTTCCTTTTTCTATTGATAGTGTGGATGTTTTAGGATCTAAGAACAGGAATACACCAGTCAGTACCTCCAGCCTGTTCCGCCAATCGATTAAATCAAAGCTGGTCTGTACCTCATCTCCAGTTACTCATCTTTGATCCACATCCAGCACAGATCTATCGCAGAGCTGAAAGTTGTCCTGTGACTCATAACCTTTTTTTCGAGACCAGCTCTGGATTTTCACCTTCCTTTGCATGAAAACTGCTTCCTGATTGGCCTCGCTTTAATAATGAAGTTATGCGCATTTGTTTTGGGAGATTAGGCCTACCGTACTCCACAACTCCATGCTCCTAACTGGCAAGAAAATCCCACACTTAGCCCCAGGATTCATGTGCTCCAGCCAGATTGGCCGAATGGTCACATGACCTCAGAGAACTCGCCACTTAAGGGGCAAGCTACCACATCCCTCCCCCTTTAAGTTTCTGATTAACACATTTCAATAACAATGGAACTATTTTCAATATTATACAACAAACGGATCTCAAACATTGTCCCTTATAAAGTAAGTCCTTTGGGAACATCATAATTCACCAGCAGGTGTTCCAGCAGTAGAGGTGACTTCGGTTTGAAACTTAATAGGTTGACTCTCAACTTGCGAAGGTGTGTCAGTGCAGATAATTTCACAAGTTCCCATTGGAACATTTCTTGGTTCTTCCTCGGATTAGCATGTTGCAGCATTACTTCCATCTGGAGCAATATTACTGACAGGCAAAATTGAGGGGGCGATTGGCCTGTTCAAATAGAAGTTCTGTTGCCTAAACCAGTGTGAGGATCTCTGCAACCCACACCAGATTGCATGTCGCTCATTGTTGTTGAGTGCTGTGCCGTGCACAATCTGGTTCTCTCATAGAGAGATCAGATAGATAAGGCAGCTGGCAGAGATATCAGCTGCGTCATCCATCTCTCACATTGGCACTGCCCCGCTGTGGTCAGTGCCAACGTGTGGGTCGCAGGTCCATACGCAACCCCCAAACCCCTCGATTGAGCTCCTGGAACTGGCTCTTCACAGGAGTGGCCACTCTCTCGATGGAGGATGCTCTGCCTTCTGAGCTGAACATGATGGCGGTGCTCATACTCCGCATGGACTAATCCATTGTATGAACCATTGCACGCAAACCTTCTGGAAGCTCCACCACATCTCCACATGCATCCCACTGGACATCCAGCATTTTTTGTCTGATGGATAACTCCAGAAGCATGGTATCTGCTTGGGGCTCAGTAGCTTCCTGGTCTCCAACACTCCCCTGGCTATTAGAGGCCTGGGAACTCAAACCTGTTGGACTTTAACCTGGTGTTGTGAGACTTCTAACTCAGTCTCTGACAGCTTTTCCAGGGAATGTGATGTTTTTTTCCCAGTGTGTGCAATTATCTACTAAAATGCTCAATTCCCTCAAAGGTCCAGCACCTGAGGTGGTCGGAGGTGCAAAGCAAGATGTGACACAGCAACATCTGAGGGCTCCTTCTCTTCTGAGATTAAAAGTGAACAGTGGACATAACCTTGTAATCCTTTCCCCAGTGCTCTTCATTTCTCCCTCCCACCCCCACCCTGACTACCCAACGCACCCTCAATACCTCCCAACCATCCACCACCCCTGACCACTCTCCCAACCCGTCAACCTGACTACCCTCTTGAATGCACCCCCCACCCCCCAACCACCTGGCCACCCCAAAACCCCCGCACCCACTCCAACTATCCTTCCAAACTCCACTACACTCCATTCCAGCCCCACACATCTGAATGCACCCTCCCCTCCTCAACAACACAGGCGTGGCTCCACTTCCTCTGACACTGCTACCCTACTCTGCAAAGACTCCAGGGATGCAGCACTGCCCGTTTCTCACCAGGTCCTGGCCAGATCTCCGCGTTACAAATGTGCAACTCCCAACCTGAGTAAGTGAAAAGGGGAGGAGGTTCTGGGCCAGATCAAACATTCCCACTTAATTCCAGGCATTACCTGATGCGCGATTAAATCACTCGGGAGGCTGGATCGTACCCGGGAAATAAAGGCTTTTATTACTAACAAGAATGGAGCACACTATATACAATACAATCCCAGACTAAAGGGTCACCAGGCAGTGCAGTGACCTTTATACTCCTCCGGGTAGGCGGAGCCAACTGGAGTGTACCACAGAACAATATCAACAGGTAGAACACCCCCAACCCTAACCCCAACAGTGACAACAGTAACATATCTACAAGTACCCATAGTGCTAACCATCTATGGTTCAGTACTCATAGTGGTAACCAACTGTGGTTCACCACATTACAATACTGCGGACCCTGGCATCTGAAACAAAAACAGTAAATGCTGGAAAATCTCAGCAGGTCTAACAGCATCTGTGGAGAGAGAATAGGGCCAACATTTTGAGTCTGGATGACCCTTTGTCAGAGCACCATTCTTTGCTTCTTTGTTCTTTATTTTACATTCTATTTTATCAAAAGCAAGCTTACTGAGCTAAATTGTGCCTGCCTTTTTGTTTAGCAATGCAAACTTATCCCAGATTTTAACAGCATGTTGTTAGCCTGACAGGTTTTGTTTTTGTTCAATTTAATTCTTCCCAAAACATACTTTTTTTTGATACCCCAGAAAGCATCTCAACTGTTTTTACCATTAGCTTCTTTGAAAATTAAAAATCTGTTTGTCCTCTGCTAAATTTCCATTCGAGTGTTTGAAGTAGCGACAGATATTAATTAATTTTTTTATCAGTTCCAATTTCAGAAACAGTGATGCTTAGGTTTTGTGATTTGAAATGATACATCAGAGACAGAACTCCTTGCAATGAGGCAAGAGGTGACTGCCACATCTTCTGATCTCAAGCATTTTGGAAGATAACAAATGTGCCTGAATGATTAAAGCTTAGACTTAAAAAGACAAAGGCTGCACAATCTTATCACCGTTCACGCCGGCGGGATTTTCCCATCCCGCTGCAGTGAATGGGGATTTGGTGGGCGCCAAATTCTCCCACCTCGCTGCTGCAACAGCATGGCGAGAACTGCCAATAAGATCACGCCAAAGAATTTACTCCAAATTCTCACCATTATGCACTTTAATTCTCAAAATGTCTGGATTTCTCACCTTACATCAGTATTCACGTGGACATCCATAAACCATCGTCACCTGTTTAAAAGCTAACAGGAGCAATCCACTGTGGACAAGACCACAAGCCCAGTCTTCTCATGCCCAATTTATACATTTAATCATTTTAAAAGTTGTTTGGTGAATGGGAAAAAAACAACAGCTGCCAGCAGAAAGGGTTAACGTAACCATTTTTTCCCCTGGGGGGGGTGGAGGGGGGGGGGGGGGGGTGGTGGGACGGGAGGTAGTAGAGAAACCACTGCGTGCACTTGCATCATTTTTTAAAATTAAAGAACTACCTGATGAAAAAAAAGAACCAAACTCTACTTTGAACTGTTCTTCCAAATTTTTGGGAATGTTTGCTTCAACTTTGACTAAAAAACGTTAGCTTTCACAGTCAAAGTAAACCTTTAACCTTGTGCCTGTCCCTTTTCTCCCTGAAATCACTTTTCAGTTTCTGATATTTGCTGCTTAGCCTCACATGGAGAAACAGTCAGTCAGATCACAGACCTTTCTTTAATTGACACCTTATAAAGCAACAGAATTTTTCAACAACACTTTGCTTGTGATGAAAAAGATGCTAAGTGGATTTCTGCCAGATACCTTGGATGGAAGAGCAGGAGTAGGCCATTTGGCCATTTGAGTCTGCTCCACATTCGATTAGATCATGGCTGATCTGATTGGTCATAGTTGACCTATCAACTCCTTTTCTGTGCCATTTCCCTCTATTTCTTGATCTATCAAGTATTTATCCACCTCCACTTTGAATACTTGTAATGATCCAGCCTCCCCCACTCTTTGGAGCAGAGAATTCCAGAGATTTACCACCCTCTGCAAGAAGAAATTTCTACGCACCTCAGTTTTACATGACTTGCCTGGACGGGTGAAGTTCCAACAACACGCAAGAAGCTTGACACAATCCAGGACAAAGCAGCCCGCTTGATTAGCACCACATCTACAAACATTCAGTCCCTCCACCACTGACGCTCAGTAGCAGCAGTGTGTACTATCTACAAGATGCACTGCAGCAATTCACCAAAGATCTGAAAAGGACCGATTTATCCCTACTCTCTGTTTTCTATGTGACATTCAGACTTAAAGGCATATTTTCACTGAGTAATTGTAAGGTTTAATTTTTCTCAGCGCTGAAGCACACAACATTTTAGAATAAATGGCAATTGTTTCCAAACTTTTCAGTTTCTCCCTCAAACCAATTTTATTCCAATGTCTGATGTTTGTGAAGAATATCCTGTTTTAACGATGACTTGATGGTGTTTTGGAGACATGGTTAACTCTCAGTGGGGTAAGAGTGCTTCTTCATGGAGCATGTGCTGGTCTGCTAATATCTTAGGGTTTTTCCATGTTTCCACAACCATGTAGACGGGTTGCCTATAAACCTGGCACAGACTTAAGAATTGCCTGTATCGCGAGATCATCAGGGATGGTGGGTTCATATCACCCCAGCCCCACAAAGCCTGATACAATTTGAGGCACGACATTCATGGGTTTGAGATAAGAATCGTGGATGATAGCAGCGAGGAGTCAGAGTTGACTAATGTTATTTGCTGATGAGGTCTATTATCAACAGTGCAATATATGGCTTCCCACCACTATTGTATCAGAGAGTGGAAACTACAGGTGTGATTTTACCATCTCACTGCACCCAGCGAACAGTGCGGCGAGCTGGGAAACTAGCGTGTGATGCTAAAAATCCAATTGGCGCCTGGCACCAAATGGTTTGTATGCTCCCGGCCCCTCTCCAAACCACTTTGTGCCCAGCAAAGCGCAAAGCCGTTTTGCATATTCAATGCAGTATTTAAATATGCATAACCTGTTAAAAACCCAGCGCACAGAATCTTCCAGTTTTTGGGCACGGCGCCATAATGGCGAGAATTACTGCAGATCTTCACTAGCACTGACTTGGCACAAAAGTCATGCCCCGAAGTGGGTGGCCCATGTTGGGGGGGGAGGTGAGGGGGGTGAGGAGGCAGCATGCCACTGATGAGGAGGGGTCCCCATGTCAATAGGGGGTCTCCCAGTGCACTGCGAGATCAGGGCACCTTTGCGAAACACCCCTGAGCTCTGTGTGCAGCCGGCTCACTGGTGTGTTTAGACCCCGCCCATCTCAGTATCGGCACAAAACTCACCACCATCCAGAATAGTGACTGAGCGCCGAAAGATTGCGATCTGGAGCGCGCCTGGGAGACTGCCATGGTTCACTCTATTTTTCTTGCCGTTATGACACCTTTCTGGAAAAATTCTGTCTCAGTTCTCTGCTGGAGGTCCACTGGAGTGACTGGGGTCTGGAGTTACTTTCCCAGTATCTAACGCCACAACAACAGGCCAAATTGTGGTGTGAATTCACTTGGCTTCTGGCGCTACCTCCATTCTATCTAACCGCTGCTGAGAGTCAAGGCTGATCTGTACAGGGGAAGGGGAATGGCAGGGGTCACTGTTACTGTCAGACTCTGCAATATACCTATTGCATCTGTCAGAGGCATAATGGCCCAGGCAGTGGCAAATAAAACAGCAAACTGGGTCACCCCCTCTTGGCACCAAGTCCCTGAATGGTCCGGATAACTCACTTCCTTCTGTCTTATTTTTGGCCTGTCCTGTGCCCCCAGCTCGTGTGACTACACATGCTGGCTGCCATCAGACTTTTGAATGGACCTACCTTATAGTAAGTTGATCTTTCTCTACACCCTAGCTATGACTGTAACGCTATATTCTTTACCCTCACCTTCCCTTCTATATGTACGGTATACTTTGTATAGTGCACAAGAAACAATACTTTTCACTGTATACTAATATATATATACTGTGACAATAATAAAACAAATCAAATCAAATCACATTCCCACATCGAATAGAAAGATGCAGTACGGAGTAGTGGGGGGTGGGGGGGGTGGGGGGGGGGGGGGTAGTGGGGGCGGGGGGTAGTGGGGGTGGCGGGGGGGTGGGGGAGGATGCTTTCAACTACATTGTTCCATCTGTCAAATCTGTCATATCTGTCATTGTCATATGAGGAAAGACTAAACCGGTTAGGATTATATTCCCTGGAGTTTAGAAGAGAGAGGAGATCTCATAGAAACTTATAAAATTCTAACAGGGTTAGACAGGGTAGATTCAGAAAGAATGTTCCTGATGGTGGGGGAGTCCAGAACTAGGAGTCATAGTTTGAGGATGAGGGGTAAACCTTTTAGAACTGAGGTGAGGAGAAATTTCTTCACCCAGAGGGTGGTGAATGTGTGGAATTCACTACCACAGAATGTATTTGAGGCCAAAACATTGCCTGATTTCAAGAAGAAATTAAATATAGCTCTTGGGGCTAAAGGGATCAAGGGATATGGGGTGAAGGTGGGATCAGGATATTGAATTCGATGATAAACCATGATCAAAATAAATGGGCAGAGCAGGCTCGAGGGGCCGAATGGCCTACTCTGCTTCTAGTTTCTAAGTTTCTATCAAAGGCTGAGGTCGCCTGCCCTGGATTTAGAGAGAGCAGCTTGATGGGCTCGTTGTTGACTGACTTGTATCTGAAGTTGAAGGTTTTAAACACGGGGAGTGGTCTGCTTCAGAGAGGCTGGACTTTATTGCTGAATTAACTCTCTCAAAGCACTATCCGCCCACCACCTTGCATCTCCTGACTCCTCCGGGTCTCCAATCCTTATCCTCCTCTGGAATGGATATACACTCAGTACCAGAGGGACTCACATTCTGCGTGGAATATTGGAGGCTCAAATTCACACTTTGGCGGTGATGAGGGATAGTCATTCTTGAACAGCACTCGAAGCTTATACTGCCCTCCTTCCCACGGCATTGCCTTTTCACTTAGTCTGGTATTTTCTGTCTGTAAATCAATATTTTATTCCAGTGTTTGGTCTAGTTTTTTCCTTGTATAACACGCTCCATCTATCATGTGCTCTTTGTTCATTATATCTGATTGTGCAGGACAGCAACGTCCTCCTATCAGCCAACAGTTTCCAACTTATTTACCCATTTCCTTAACTCCTTGTATTCTTTATTCAGCTGTAAGGCACACACGTTTGCACCTTTAGGATAATTGATTCCATACTTTCTATAACTTAATCAGGTTTTTCTGAACCTCTTTAGAAATTCTATTAAGAACACACTCAAAATCCCCATCGCACCCTCCCACAGGTCCCAGCCGTGTCTGCTTTGTCAGTCGAACCCTCTATCAGTCTTTCCCTCACCAATCCATTCTGACCTCCTGGCTTCACTAGAACTAATCCACACGTGTTTAACCGTAACTTCAGGTGCTCAAGCTTCATGTGACCCCTTAACACCCGCCCCTTAAAGGGGCCACGCTACAACATTCAATTACGCATGGCCAATCAATCTAACCCCCATATCTTTGGAGTGTGGGAGGAAACCGGAGCACCCGGAGGAAACCCACACAGACACGGGAAGAATGTGCAAACTCCACTCAGACAGTGACCCGAAGCCGGAATTGAACCTGGGTCTCTGGCACTGTGCAGTAGCAGTGCTAACCACTGTGCCGAGTTCTTTTGCAATAATACAAACAAAAACTCTTACACTCACGTATATACAGTCAAAATAGAAGTGTCAAAAAGGGGTGATTCGGCAAAATTCACAAAGTCTGTACTCGGGGGACTTATGGACTCTTGTGGAGCAGTGCAACTCTGCAACTGGGTTCTTCAAGCTGGGGATATCAGAGTCTGCAATAGTGATAGGTGGGGCAAGAGATACCAGTGTTGAACTAGGGCTGCTGCCCTGTCTCTCTGCCTCCTCTGATAGTCGAGATTCTTCCTGGAGAACACTGGGCACACTGGACTCTTTTACGGAGTGCTGATGACTGACACTGGGACAGCAGCTTCCCACCTTCTGATGTGACCAACATGTTTCGGCACTTCGTGGCCCTCCAGGTCGATGATATAAAGATACTGAGCCATTCCCTTAGAATTACCTTCCTGGGTACGCAAGCTGCACCCTCCCCTCCCGAAAGTTCCGATCAAAAGCCAAATTGTTCAGCTCAAAATGCCTGTCTCCCATGCCTGAATCATGGTCGACTTTCACAAAGAGTGGCATAGCGACTCGCCTAAGGTTTGCACAATGACTTTTTACCTTCCTAGTAGGTGTTTTTTGGGGATCCACCCCTTCCCCTCCAGTTGTTGACGTCTTAGTGATTGTAGGCCAGTAAAAAGTCTCACTACACCAGGTTAAAGTCCAACAGGTTTATCGGGAATCACGAGCCTTCGGAACGCTGCTCCTTCATCAGGTGGAGTGGCTCACCTTCTTGCGTCTACCCTATACTATGAAAGATCTGACACTGGGAAGTTCTGAAGAACAAAGGGACCTTGGTGTGTTTGCCCATAGATCTCTGAAGGTGGAAAGGCAGGTAAATAGGGTGGTGAAAAAGGCATAGGGCACACTCGCCTTTATCAATCGAGGTATAGATTACAAAAGCAGAGAGGTCATGACGGAGTTGTATAGAACTTTGGTGAGGCCACAGCTGGAGGACTGTGTGTAGTTCTGGTCACCACATTGTAGGAAGGATGTGAACGCACTGGAGGGGGTGCAGAGCAGATTCACCAGGACGTTGCCTGGGGTGGAACATTTAAGTTATGAACAGAGGTTGGATAGGCTTGGGTTGTTTTTGTTGGAGCAGAGAAGACTGAGGAGCAATCTGATGGAGGTGTTCAAGATTATGAGGGGCATGGATAGGGTGGATAGGGAGCAGCTGTTACCCTTAGTTGAAGGGTCAGTTATAAGAGGGCAACAAGTTAAAAGTGAGGGATGGGAGGTTTAGGGGAGATTTGAGGAAAAACCTTTTTACTCAGAGGGTGGCGATGGTCTGGAATGTGCTGCCTGGGGGGGTGGTGGAGGCGGGATGCCTCACATCCTTTAAAAAGTACCTGGATGAGTACTAGGCACACCATAACATTCAAGGCTATGGGCCAAGTGCTGGCAAGTGGGATTAGGTGGGCAGGTCAGGACCTTTCATGCGCTGGTGCAGACTCGATGGGCATTGTAGTATTCTGTGATTCTGTCTTTCCCCAGTATCCTTTGATTCCCTTTGCCCCAAGTGCTATATCTAACTGCTTCTCGAAAACATTCAATGTTTTGGCCTTAACTACTTTCTGTGGTAGCAAATTCCACAGGCTGACCACTCTCTGGGTGAAGAAGTTTCTCCTCGTCTCAGTCCTAAACTGTCTACCTCAGACTGTGACCACTGGTTCTGAACAACCCCACCATCAGGAATATCCTTCTTGCATCTATCCTGTCTAGTCCTGTTAGTGTTTTATAGGTTTCTATGAGATCTCCCTCATTCTTCTGAACTCCAGCGAGTACAATCCTAACTGATTCAATCTCTCCTCATAGGTCAAGCCTGCCATCCCAGGAATCAGTCTGGTACACATACCCTGCGCTCCCTCTAGAGCAAGAACATTCTTCCTCACGTAAGGGGACCAAAACTGCTCACAATATTCCAGGTATGGCCTCACCAAGGCCCTGTATAATTGCAGCAAGATATCCTTGCTCCTGTACTCGAATCCTCTCGCTATGAAGGCCACACAATACCCAGTCTAGGATGGCCTGCTCTCTAATTCGTTCCTCAATGTATTGGACCAGAAAAGCATCCCGTATGCACTCCAGGAATTCCTCCTCTATGATATTCTGACTAATTCAATTTGCCACAGAGGTCGGCACATGCGTAATAGCTCCCTCTGCTGCGAGAGCAAGCTGGCTGGCAAGCAAATTAAACCCCACCCATTGCCTCCAGTGCCTGGAAACAGTCTAGCCCATTTTTCCATGCACTATGTGTCTAAGATTGGGAGTAAAGACTCATCCAAAAAACAGATCTGAAACTCTCCTGTTTTCCTGCCAGCTGAAATTAGTAAAATTCTACCCCTAGCCTCTGAATTCCCTCAAAAGCCACACGGAATCAGATTGTGTCAATGACTGCACACCTCCCTATGGTTCAATCTCTTCCCCTAAGATTGCCTTTCATGGGATTCAGAAAGCTGCACTGCAGCATCTAATTGCTACCACAACTTCAGTTCTTTAGTGGGCTGCTGGCGTCACTGAGACACTGCCCCGGTTTCTCTGAACTCCAGTCTCTTGCCTATACTGAGCACTAAATAGCTCCTATAACTTCTTCTGAGCCTTAATCCTTACCATCAAAGTGCCTGCTTCTTTTCAGCTCCCCAAGACTTCCCCTGAGTCCTCATTACCTGAACCTGCCACCTCTTGTTCTGCCTTCCAATACACCGAGTCACACAGTCTTACCTTTAATCGCCATCATGGGCCCTGTGGTCAGATTTCCGTGCCATTATTGCCACACTAGATCTCTGCCTTGGCCCTGAAGAACATGGAACACTGGGCTGAGCTTGCACAGCTTTCCCCACTTTGTGCATGTGCCTGGAATGACTCAGGAAGCTTGACTGGAAAAGAACATAGTTTATTGCAGAATGTAAAATCAGTGCCGTGGTGGGCACACACTAGTCCCTGCCTGGGACTGCAGTTCAGCAGGCCTAGGAGAGCCTCACAGGGAGATCAATCAGTGATTCTCATGGATCTCGTGGGGGTTATCACAGCACCAAAGTCCCAGGGAATGCCAGGACATGCCCAGGAATGCCCCTGGCCCCCAGCTGGAAAACATTTTAAAAATACCTTTTACCTTGGGATAAAGAAAGCTTCACCAAAGTGAAGGTCTCTTTAAAATGGCTTTGAAAATATAACAAGTTCTTATCCACAGAAACCTCTAACAAAATACCTTATTAGTTTGCACATTCTCCCCCTGTTTGCATGGGTTTCCTCCTCAGAGTTCAAAGATTTGCAGGTTAGGTGGATTGGCCATGGTAAATTGCCCCTTAGTGTCCCAAGATGTGTAGGTTAGGGGATTAATAGGGTAAATACATGGGGTTACGGGGATAGGGCCTGAGTAGGATTGTTGTCGGAGGGTTGATGCAGACTCGGTGGGGCAAGTGACCTCCTTCTGCACTGTAGGTATTCTATGATTGTCTGATACCGTATGGGTAAACTTTTCACTTTCTTCATCATTACACATACCATATTTACAAAATTGTAAAGGCTTAACCCAAACAAAAGCAAGTACCTTTGACAAGTAGGATTAATAGGAGTTAGATATAATCGATCAGTCATAACTCAGCTTGTGTTTGTCCTACATCTGTGTGGTGAACCATAGATGGTTACCACTATGGGTACTTGTACATATGTTACTCTTGTTACTGTTGGGGTTAGGGTTGGGGTGTTCCACCTGTTGGTATTGTTCTGTGGTACACTCCGGTTGGCTCCGCCTTCCTATAGGAGTATAAAGGTCACTGCACTTCCTAGTGACCCTTTAGTCTGGGATTGTATTGTTAAGCAGTATGCTCCATTCTTGTTGCTAATAAAAGCCTTTATTTCCCGGGTACGATCCAGCCTCCCGAGTGAATTAATCGCGCATCAATTTTATTAGCAACAATTTTGGTTGAAGAAAAAAAAAACCATGGAGCAAATGTTAAAACCCGATCGGCTTATCTTAGATCCGCGTGCCGCTGGAGCGCCGAACACTTTCGACCATTGGTTGAAGTGTTTCCAGGATTATATCGACGCCTCAACAACAATCCAAAATGACGCCGACAGATTGCGGGTCCTCCACGCAAGGGTAAGCGACACTGTGTATGCAACAATCCGTGATTCCCAAGACTACAAAGGGGCCATTGAACTACTTAAGAAGCTGTGCAATAAACCGCCAAACGAGATTCATGCTCGGCACCTATTAGCCACTCGATGGCGGCAGCCCGGCGAAACGACGGCACAGTACCAGCGCGAACTTCAGCAGCGAGCCAGAGCCGGCAATTGCAAGCCAGTGTCGGCTACTCAATACACTAACGATCTGATCCGAGATGTGTTCGTGGCGGGAATCGGCTCATCCTATATTCGTCTGCGGCTGCTAGAGCAAGGTAACTTAGACCTAGCTAAGACGGTGGAATTGGCTGATGCGATGGAAACGGCCTCCAGAAGTCTTGAAACTTACCCCACCGACCACGTGGGAACATCGTGGCAAGTACAGCCACCGACTCAACTCTACCCAGCGGCTCCTAGGAACTGCACGATCGTGTTTTCAACCTCGGACCTGACGGCGGTGGCAGCTCCAGGTGGCCCGCGGTGCTATTTCTGTGGATTGGCGAAGCACCCACGTCTGCGATGTCCGGCCAGAACGGTATTTTGCTCTGTCTGTGGGAAGAAAGGGCACTATGCTAAAGTGTGCTGAGCGAAACCACCTTCGAAGCCAAGCAGTGCTGCGTGTGACTCTCCAGGATCTGTCTCCTCGTCTCTGGCTTCGTCGAGGTCTTCAACCACGTGTGATCCATGGACGCAGCCATTTTGGTCGACACCTACCGCAGACGACCAGCAGGGGTCCTCATCATCGACCATCTCAGCTGCCTGCAGTTGCACTCAAGATTCAACGGTGGCGTCAATCATCCTGGACCAGGCCAAGCCTCACAGACTCGACAAGTCCATGATGGACATAGAGGTAAACGGACGCCTGATACATTGTCTGTTTGACAGCGGGAGCACGGAGAGTTTCATTCATCCAGACACCGTGAAATGGTGCGGTCTCCGAGTACAGACAGTCAGACAATTTCTATGGCATCAAGGTCCCGATCTGTTACCGTTCTTTGGAGCTGCGTGGTAAACCTAACGGTGCGGGGCACAGTTTATGAGAACTTCAGGCTCCTCGTGTTACCACACCTTTGCGCTCCGATACTCCTGGGACTAGACTTTATGGTCCACCTGAGGAGTGTGACCCTGCAGTACGATGGGCCACTCCCTCCACTTTCAGTGGGAGAACAGCAGCCTCCAAATTGCCCAGCGCGCTCCACGTGCAGTCTCTCGACACTCAGAATCACCCCGCCGTCTTTATTTGAAAATCTCGTGCCAGGCTGCAAGCCAATCGCAATTAAGAGCAGGCGTTACAGCGCTGAGGATCGGATCTTTATTCGATCTGAGGTTCAGCGGCTCCTCAGGGAAGGGATCATTCAACCTAGCACTAGCCCATGGAGAGCACAAGTCGTGGTGGTTAAGACTGGAGACAAGCCCCGGATGGTCATAGACTATAGTCAGACCATTAATAGGTACACGCAGCTGGACGCGTACCCTCTCCCGCGCATATCTGACATGGTCAACCAGATTGCGCAGTACCGGGTGTTCTCCACCATCGACTTGAAGTCAGCCTACCACCAGCTCCCCATTCGCCCAGAGGACTGAAAATACACGGCCTTTGAGGCGGATGGTCATCTCTACCACTTCTTAAGGGTCCCCTTTGGCGTCACTAATGGGGTCTCGGTCTTCCAGCGTGCAATGGACCGAATGGTGGACCAAAACGGGTTACGGGCCACCTTCCCGTACCTGGAAAACGTCACTATCTGCGGCCATGACCAGCAGGACCATGATGCCAACCTCCTAAAGTTTTTACGCATTGCGTCTCGCCTGAATCTGACCTATAACAGGGAGAAGTGTGTATTCATCAAGCGCCGCCTAGCAATTCTCGGATACGTGGTGGAAAACGGGGTCCTCGGCCCTGATCCAGACCGTATGCGTCCCCTCCTTGAACTTCCCCTACCCACTAGCGTCAAAGCACTGAGAAGATGCTTAGGCTTCTTTTCGTATTACGCACAGTGGGTTCCCAATTATGCGGACAAAGCCCGTCCGCTCATAAAGTCTACCTCTTTTCCCCTGGCAGCAGAGGCTCGCTTAGCCTTTGAAGGGATAAAAGCTGACATCGCGAAAGCCACGATGCACGCTGTCGATGAGTCCATCCCCTTCCAGGTGGAGAGTGATGCATCTGATTTCGCCCTGGCCGCCACACTTAACCAGGCGGGCACGCCCGTCGCCTTTTTCTCTCGCACCCTCCAAGGCCCTGAAATTCGGCACTCCGCTGTGGAAAAAGAGGCTCAGGCCATTGTGGAGGCCGTCCGGCATTGGCGCCATTACTTGGCTGGAAAATGATTTACCCTGCTCACGGACCAGCGGTCCGTGGCATTCATGTTCAACAACACGTTAAGGGGTAAGATCAAAAATGATAAAATCTTGAGGTGGAGAATCGAACTCTCCACCTACAACTATGATATCATGTACCGTCCGGGGAAGCTCAATGAGCCCTCAGATGCCCTGTCGTGTGGAACATGTGCCAGTGTGCAGGAGGACCGGCTACAGGCCCTCCACAATGATCTCTGCCATCCGGGGATCACTCGGCTCTTCCATTTTGTAAAGGCCCAGAATCTACCCTACTCCGTAGAGGATGTCAGGTCGATAACTCGAAGCTGCCAGGTATGTGCTGAATGCAAGCCGCACTTCTACCGACCTGACAGGGCACACCTCATTAAGGCCACTCGCCCTTTTGAACGACTGAGTGTTGATTTCAAGGGCCCCCTTCCTTCGACAGACCGGAATGTGTACTTCCTCAACGTGATTGACGAGTACTCCCGATTCCCTTTTGCCATCCCTGTTCAGATATGTCCGCTGCCACGGTTATCAAAGCCTTGCGGGGTCTTTTCACCCTGTTCGGTTACCCCAGTTATATCCACAGTGATAGGGGTTCGTCGTTTATGAGCGACGACTTGAGGCAATACCTGCTCTCTAAAGGGATTGCCTCAAGTAGGACTACGAGTTACAACCCCAGGGGTAATGGGCAGGTCGAAAGAGAAAACGCTACAGTCTGGAAGGCTGTCTTACTGGCGTTGAGGTCTAGGGGCCTTCCAGTCTCCCGTTGGCAAGAGGTACTTTCTGATGTGCTCCATTCAATCCAGTCCCTCCTGTGTACGGCAACCAACGCTACCCCACATGAGCGGATGTTTACCTTCCCTAGGAAGTCTTCCTCTGGGACCTCACTGCCGTCTTGGTTGACGTACTCAGGACCTGTCCTCCTGCGCGGCATGTAAGGACCCGCAAGTCCGACCCTTTGGTTGAACAGGTCCATCTCCACCACGCCAACCCTCAATATGCCTATGTAGCATATCCTGACGGGCGAGAGGACACGGTCTCTATCCGAGATCTGGCGCCTGCAGGGGACCTGGAAACCCCTGTCGCTCCCACACCCCTGGTTAGGGACCCCTTGCCCTTTATCTCCCCTCCTGACACGGCGCGGGCAGTATCGGGACCACCACTTAATCCTCTTACTCCCGTGTACAGCTTGCCTGAGTCCAGGAGATTGTCGCCACCTCGGGGCTTGCCGGAGTACAGGAGATTGTCGTCACCTCGAGGTCCACCCGTCCGTGAGGAACTGGAGGAGTCACTGGACACCGCCTTGGAGAGAGGGCCATCACGGTCACCAGAACCGGCGCTACCGCCAGTGTTGAGGAGGTCGCAGAGACGGTGCGGCCCTCCGATACGACTGAACTTGTGAATATATGGACAGTTCGTACTGTTTTTTTACCCCACCGGCCTTTGTTTTTAAAGGAGGGGTGAATGTGGTGAACCATAGATGGTTACCACTATGGGTACTGAACCATAGATGGTTATCACTATGGGTACTTGTATATGTGTTACTCTTGTTACTGTTGGGGTTAGGGTTGGGGTGTTCCACCTGTTGGTATTGTTCTGTGGTACACTCCGGTTGGCTCCGCCTTCCTATAGGAGTATAAAGGTCACTGCACTTCCGAGTGACCCTTTAGTCTGGCATTGTATTGTTAAGCAGTATGCTCCATTCTTGTTGCTAATAAAAGCCTTTATTTCCCGGGTACGATCCAGCCTCCCGAGTGAATTAATCGCGCATCAATCTGTTATTTGACTCTGCAAAGAATGTCTCAGCTAAATCCACAGTCAGATTATTGTCCTCGTTATTAGCTGTAGACATAATTCAATTTTTTAGATTTTTTGTAAGGACTCAAACCTTTTAAGTTCTCTTTTTGAGTCAATAAATTCAAAATGGCTTCTTTATGAGCCAACAAGTCATCGCTTCTCTGATCAAAACCTCCTTTGGCTGTTCCAAGAATCTTATTGACATGCTTTTTATGATCACACAAAAGGGATTTGTATTCCTGTTTGGTTGATCTTTAAATAATCTCCAACCTTTCAGATTTTCCTGACCCGTTCAGAATGTGCCATCGTTAGTTCTTTTCCTCATTCTGGACTTTGACTTTTCCTGGCAATACTTTGAGTCTTCCACTCAAGTCGCAAAACAAATCATTCTAATCTTTTTGGGGGTTTTATATGGCTTTCTGTGAACTGTCCATTTGCCTGAATTCCTGAAGCTGTACCCTGTGTCTGATCACTGGCCAGCACTTTCGATTTGGTGTGAGGTATCATTAACCCACTTTGACACTTTAGTCTTTCCCCTTAGAAATTTTTATTTTGAAAATTTGTAGGTGCCTCTTTACTGCCGTTACTGAGGTGGATCATCAGTAATTGTACTTGAGTCAATTCTTTGTGGATGGCACAGTGGTACAGTGGTTAGCACTGCTGCCTCACAGCGCCAGGAACTTGGATCCAATTGCGGCCTTGGGTGACTGTCTGTGTGGAGTTTGCACATTCTCCCCGTGTCCGGGTGCGCTGGTTTCCTCCCACAGTCCAAAGATGTGCGGGTTAGGTTGATTCATGCTAAATTACCCCTTAATGTCCCAAGGCGTAGGTTAGGGGGATTAGCGGGGTAAATGTGCAGGGTTATGAGGATAGGGCAGGGGGTGACCCTGGGTAAGATGCTCTGTCAAAGAGTCGGTGCAGACTCGATGGGCTGAATGGCCTCCTTGTATACTGTGGGGATTGTATGAACTGGATCACAAATCGGCCCCTTGTTTTTACTCACAGAAACAGTTCCAGCATTGTTGACACCCAGTCTCAAGTTGTTTAAAAATGATACTGCCAGCTATACCATTGCCCAAATAACGTCTACGGGTGGGATTTTCCCCTCCCCCTGTGGAGTGTTTAAGAGTGGGGAGGTGGCCCACCATTGGCCAGTGGCACGATCTTCCGATCCCGTTGCTCTCAATAGGGTTTCCCATTCTATACAACCCCAATTACCAGGAAACCCGCAGCGTGGGCTCGCCGTCAGCGGGACTGGAAGATCCCCCGCTGTGAACAGCCGAAAATTCTGACCTACATTTCTAATGGGTACAAAGAACAAAGAACAAAGAAAATTACAGCACAGGAACAGGCCCTTCGGCCCTCCAAGCCTGCACCGACCATGCTGCCCAACTTAACTAAAACCCTCTCCCCTTCCGGGGACCATATCCCTCTATTCCCATCCTATTCATGTACTTGTCAAGACGCCCCTTAAAAGTCACTACCGTATCCGCTTCCACTACCTCCCCTGGCAACGAGTTCCAGGCACCCACTACACTCTGTGTAAAAAAATCTGCCTCTTACATCTCCTTTAAACCTTGCCCCTCGCACCTTAAACCCATGCCCCCGAGTAATTGACTTCCATCCTGGGAAAAAGCTTCTGACTATCCACACTGTCCATGCCTCTCATAATCTTGTAGACTTCTATCAGGTCTCCCCTCAACCTCTGTCGCTCCAGTGAGAAAAAAACAAGTTTCTCCAACCTCTCCTTAGATCTAATGCCCTCCATTCCAGGCAACATCCTGGTAAATCTTTTCTGTACCCTCTCCAAAGCCTCCACATCTTTCTGGTAGTGTGACGACCAGAATTGAACACTATATTCCAAGTGCGGCCTAACTAAGGTTCTATAAAGCTGCAACATGACTTGCCAATTTTTAAACTCAATGCCCCAGCCAATGAAGGCAAGCATGCCGTATGCCTTCTTGAGTAGCTTCTCCACCTGCATTGCCACTTTCAGTGACCTGTGTACCTGTACACCCAGATCCCTTTGCCTATCGATACTCTTAAGGGTTCCTATCTGGATTAGACCTTCCAAAATGCATTACCTCACATTTGTCTGGATTAAACTCCATCTGCCATCTCTCCGCCCAAGTCTCCAACTGATCTATATCCTGCTGTATCCTCTGACGGTCCTCATCGCTATCCGCAAATCCACCAACCTTTGGGTCGTCCGCAAACTTACTAATCAAACCAGTTACATTTTCCTCCAAATCATTTATAAATATATTACAAACAGCAAAGGTCCCAGCACTGATCCCTGAGGATCACCACTTGTCACAGCCCTCCATTCAAAAGCGCACCCTTCCACTGCTACCCTCCATCTTCTTTGACCGAGCCAGTTTTGTATCCACCTTGCCAGCTCATCTCTGATCCCATGCGACTTTACCTTCTGCACCAGTCTGCCATGAGGGACCTTGTCAAAGGCCTTACTGAAGTCCATGTAGAAAACATTTACTGCCCTACCCTCATCAATCATCTTTATCACTTCCTCGAAAAACTCGATCAAGTTCGTGAGACATGACCTCCCCTTCACAAAACCATGTTGCCTCGTGCTAATATGTCCACTTATTTCCAAGTGGGAATAAATCCTGTCTCGAAGAATCCTCTCCAATAATTTCCCTACCATTGACGTAATGCTCACCAGCCTGTAATTACCTGGATTACTCTTGCTACCCTTCTTAAACAAAGGAACAACATTGGCTATTCTCCAATCCTCTAGGACCTTCCCTGTAGCCAGCGACGGTACAAAGATTTCTCTCAAGGCCCCAGCAATTTCCTCCCTTGCCTCTCTCAGTATTCTGGGGTATATCCCATCAGGCCCTGGGGACTTGTCTACCTTAATGTTTCTCAAGAACCCCAATACCTCCTCCTTTCTGATCTCAACATGACTCAAATTATCTACACATCCTTTCCCAGACTCATCATCCACCAAGTCCTTCTCTTTGGTGAATACTGATGCAAAGTACTCATTTAATACCTCGTCCATTTCCTCTGGCTCCACGCATAGATTCCCTCCCTTGTCCTTGAGTGGGCCAACCCCCTCCCTGGCTACCCTCTTGCTCTTTATATATGTATAAAAAACCTTGGGATTTTCCTTAATCCTGCTGGCCAATGCTTTTTCATTACCCCTTTTAGCCTTGCTTAAGTTTCTTTCTACTTTCCTTGTATTCCACACTTGCTTCGTGTGTTCCCAGCTTTGACAAATGCTTCCTTTTTCTCTTTGATGAGGCTCACAATATCTCTCGTTATCCAAGGTTCCCAAAATTTGCCATACTTATCCTTCATCCTTACAGGAATGTGCCGGTCCTGAATCCCTATCAAATTACACTTGAAAGCCACCCACATGCCAGATGTTGATTTGCTCTCAAACATCTGCCCCCAATCTACATTCTTCCTGCCTTATATTGTTGTAATTAGTAATTCAGACTAATTCCAAACACATAAGGCCCCTTTACCAGAGCACAATTTAAATTTACTCTACACAATGGAAATGGTACAAATTTCCCATTAATACTCTGCATTGATATTTTTGTTCGGCAAACTTTTTGAAGAAAGGGCTAAATCCTTTTGTTGGGTTTACATGAAAAGAAATCCGACACCATTAACGGGCCATGTCACATAACCAAAGCTTCTGACCCTTTTGAACAGTGTTAGCACTCCATCTTCAGTCCCACAGTCAATCTGCTGTTTGAAATCCAACTGGTGAACCACCAAGAAGCAGACCTCCAAGTAGAACAATGCCCTATTCCTCAGCCTATCTCTGCTGGAAGATTTCCTGTCATCGCCTGCAGCACCGACCCAATCTTTGCGCACCTACTTCATCTCATGGCATCAGCCCAGTTATGAAGTGAATTCTACAACTCCAGTCTTCAGACCACTGAACTCAAACTCTGATGTGAAAACATTCCTCAGTAAACTCTGATGCTGTACTCTAGATATCACATGAACTAATATTCATTTCTGTGGTTCTTGTACTGTTACCATCCATAGCTGTAAAGCTAAATTTTATATCCCATTGCCCCTTTACTGTATGCATGTGTGTGTGTGTGTGTGTGCGTGTGTGTGTGTGCGTGTGTGTGTGTGCATGTGTGTGTGTGTGTGTGTGTGCATGCATGTGTGCCCATGTGCGTGTGTGCCCATGTGCGTGTGTGTCCATGTTCGTGTGGTTATAGTGGAGAGAGAAGCTCGACACACTTCTCTGCTGGATTTTGAATGTGAAATATACTAACCTTCTGCATTCATCATAACGTGAGTTTGTTAGAAATTAGATCACACAGACCAAGAGTTTGGGACAATATGCTACTGCATACATTAAAGGTGATTCAAAACAACTTTTGATTACAGACAGGCGGTGAGGGGAAGTAAGTGCACGTTGTTGTTGTTCTTCTGTCTGTAACACTCTGCCAATGATACACACTAAGCCAAACCAATATCACTCAGGATAACAATCTTTCGAGGCCCTTTCTCAGACTAAAATTGAATGACATCTCCATCAAGTATAAGCCCCTTATAATTCTTTGTATCTCCACCGATTCCCACTGTAACAATATTGGAAACAATAGGTTTCGCACAAGCTTCATTTTCTGGTGCATCATTCTCGGTGGAAATTCCTATAATCTGAACCAAGTGCCATTGACTTTTCTGGTACAACATTTTCTGCAGACTCCTTAAGTGTCCCTGTCATGGTCATTGGTTTACAATTCTGCTTCCAGCAGTTTGCTTTTTATTGCCAGGTTTTCTGGCAATAAAAAGCATTTGGATTTATTTCCATCACTTTTATCCTCTATACTATCATTTTCATTCAAAGTTTTTGCATTTCTCTATCTCTTTCCATCTCAAGCTGCTTCACCTGCATCAAAATTCTAGCCAGCTCAAGGTGTGTCATATCTGTTTCAGGCATTTCTTCTAATTCCCAATGTTGCGTTATTACCTCAACTATAACTGCTTTTTAATCCCGATTTTAACTCTAACTTGAATTTTTTTTGGCCAATGCCATTAAGCTAGCCTTGGTTAACTATTGCAAATCATTCAAGGATGAATCTACCCTCTGCAGAAAAGCCATGGAAACTGACAAAGCCATTCTGCTTTTCAATAAGCACACAATTCATCATGAAAATCTTTTCAGTCCTAATCTCAGCATGTCCCAGTGCTCATTCTTGTCTGTAGATTTGAAAACCCCCCGAGAGCCACCAATTTGTGACAACCCAGTTAGGGACCAGTGGCCTTTTCTTAACGTAGACAAATTTTAAAATCCCAGATACCTACTGGAAGAATGAAACCATAAGATTCCATAAAACATCAGAAAGATAAAACAATTTTGAATATCTATCTTATAGTCTAACATTCAGTAAGAAGTCTCACAACACCAGGTTAAAGTCCAACAGGTTTATTTGGAATCACAAGCTTTCAGTGGATTCACCTGATGAAGGAGCAGTGCTCCGAAAACTCACGATTCCAAATAAACCTGTTGGACTTTAACCTGGTGTTGTGAGACTTCTTACTGTGTCCACCCCAGCCGGCATCTCCACATCATGTCTAACATTCAGAATTAACATGAGATAAATATGAATTAACAGACAAACTGAGGTTCAGGACACCAAACTGCACATTAAATGGCACATGCACCCAAGACAAATCCCATAGATTTCTCAGCAACCCACCCAGAGGTCAGTGTCCATGGAGAGAGTCAAAAAAATGGTAGTCAGAGGGCATATGTTAGAAGAAACTAGAGTGAAGATTGAAATGGACGTTGTCACACTGGAACATGTTTGTCTATTTAGGGCAAATGATATCTGAAGATGGTCAATGTGATGCTGAAATTAGAAGAAGGATAGAGATAAACAAAAGTAATTTTGTGAAGATGAGGGATGTGTTAACATCAAGCAAAGTCAAGCTAATACCAAGGAAGAAACTTGTAAGATGCTATATTTATTCACTTTCCTGTGTGCGTCAGAAACACGGACAAGATCTGTGGATGAAAATAGGGCTCTTTGAAACTTTCATCTATAGACCATAAGACAAATGAAGGAGTGTGTGGGTCTGCGTGGATTTTGAAAGAACAAAAAGAAATCTGTAAAGTGACAGCAGAAAGGAAGTGTCAATATTTCAGTCACTTGATCAGAGCTGAAAAGCTTCAGAGATCTCTTCCAGCGGGCAAAGTGGAGGCAGCAGGAAGAGGGGTCTACTGAGGTATAGTTGAATGATGGACGTCACAGAGTGGTTGTAGATGGGCCGCAGTGGGTTGGCACAAGACAGACGACTGTGACATACTACAAGAGCAGATCTCCTAGTCAGGGTCGCTACAAGCAGCAGCGGATAGTAACCAGCCAGCAATAGATTTGATTTGATTTATTATTGTCACATGTATTAACATACAGTGAAAAGTATTGTTTCTTGTGCGCTATACAGACAAAACATACCGTTCATAGAGAAGGAAACGAGAGAGTGCAGAATGTAGTGTTACAGTCATAGAGAAAAATCAACTTAATACAATGTAAATCCATTCAGAAGTCTGACAGCAGCAGGGAAGAAGCTGTTCTTGAGTCGGTTGATACGTGACCTCAGACTTTTGTATCTTTTTCCTGAAGGAAGAAGGTGGAAGAGAGAATGTTCGGGGTGCGGGGGGTCCTTAATTATGCTGGCTCTTTGCCGAGGCAGCGGGAAGTGTAGACAGAGTCAATGGATGGGAGGCTGGTTTACGTGATGGATTGGGCTACATTCGCGATCTTTTGTAGTTCCTTGCGGTCTTGGGCAGAGCAGAAGGCATACCAAGCTGTGATACAACCAGAAAGACTGCTTTCTATGGTGCATCTGTAAAAGTTGGTGAGAGTCGTAGCTGACATGCCAAATTTCCTTAGTCTTCTGAGAAAATAGAGGCGTTGGTGGACTTTCTTAACTATAGTGTTGGCATGGGGGGACCAGGACAGGTTGTTGGTGATCTGGACAGCTAAAAACTTGAAGCTCTCAACTCTTTCTACTTCATCCCCGTTGATGTAGACAGGGCCATGTTCTCCTTTACGCTTCCTGAAGTCGATGACAATCTCTTTCATTTTGTTGACATTGAGGGAGAGATGATTGAATAAGTAATGAGCTCCCATGTATAATTGGAGGAAAAGTAGTGATTAAAAACTGGATAATGTGCTAATGTTTGAAGTTTATAGTATTAATTTGCTGCTGAGAGCACTAACTGTGGGAACAGAGAGCACTCAGAATGACTGTCCTTGATTGTGTGAAACAGGTAAAAAAAAATGAATGAAGACTTGTCCAAACTCAAATAAAAGAAAGATCATGAAATGTCCCATTGTTCTTCTCCATGGAGTAATGTGTGTAACTGGCCAAATCTAATACAATTAACCCAGTAACAACAATAATCAATTGGATAATTACAACAAAACTGACTCCAGATGAGATTATGCTAATTCATAGGCTAAAAGTGGATTTTGAGAAACACCTTGGGCCAAATTCTCCAATCTTGCCCACAGCTGGGATTCTCCGGTCCCGCTGCAGTGAATGAAGATTTGGCTGAGTGCCAAATTCTCCATTCTCGCTGGCAGTTGCAGTGGAGCACGAATGGCTGGAGAATTCTGGCCCATGTTGCTTACAAGTGGACTATATTTGTGGAGGGACTGGATTCTCCCTGGCAGGATTTCTGAGAAATCGCTGTGAACGAGGGAACCTGAGGAATATACAAACTTCTGCCTGGGGTGATTACCCAAACTGATCGGTCGTGTACTGATAAGTGTACCTTTACCTTTTTAAAAAATAAACTTTGATATTATTTGCTATTTCAGAGTCCTGTCTTGCATGAATGCTGACTCTCAGTCGAAGAGGACCAATTCAGAACAATTAATTAGGCCATGCACAACTAAGTGAAACTGGATCTACATTTAAGTTAAGTATCCCTTTGAAAGAGACTAAGCTCTTCTGCCATTTGATCACATCATGGCTGATCTGCAACCTCACTCCATTTACGTGCCTCTGATTCATATCTGCCTGGATATCTTTGCCTAATCAAAATCTGCCAGTCTGGAAAGTTTCAGTTAGCTAAGCATCCACATCCTGATTTCCCCTTTCCTGCTCCCAGATTTCACTCTTGAATGTTCAGATTGTGGAGTCTTGTACTGGATTTCCCTATCAGAGGAAAGAGCTTGTCTCTATCTTTAACACGCTGTTATCATGTTAAACATCTCAATTAGATTATCTTTCTACCAGCTAAACGGAAGGGATTGCAATCAAGGTTTATGAAACTTGACCTTATATTTTAACCCTTTAAGCCCTGATACAATTTTGTTAAACTTGCATTGCACACAGATTCAATGCCAACACCTCACAGCACCAGGGACCCAGGTTCAATTCCAGCCTCAGGCCACTGTCTGTGTGGAGTTTGCACATTCACTCCATGTCTGCGTGAGTTTCCTCCAGGTGCTCTGGTTTCCTCCCACAGTCCAAAGATGTGCGGGTTAGGTGGATTGCCCAGTCTAAATTGACCCTAGTGTCAGGAGGACTAGAAGGATAAATATGTGGGGTTACGGGGATAGGACCTGGGTGGGATTGTGGTCGGTGAAAACTTGATGGGCTGAATTGCCTCCTTCTGCACTGTAGGGATTCTATGATTCTATATCCTTCCTGAAATGTGGTTTCCAGAACCAAATGCAGAATTCCCGGTTCCAAGGCTGTGTACAACTGAGACAGAACTCCACCCCACCTCTTCCCCCACCAACATTCTGGAAATTACCCCCAACCTTCCATTAACCTGCTGGATTGATTTTTGTGATGGTGCTGTAGATTTTAATGAGGATGTGGACATTCAAATCCCTTTGTTCCTCCTTGGTTTCCAGCCTCTGGTCATTAAGAAAGTATCCTGATTGGACCTTATTGGATCCAAAGTAGAATATCTCACACATCCCCCACAGTGAAATCCACCTGCTCCAGTTCTGCCCACTTACTAATTCTTGGGCAGATCGATGTCCTCACATTGTTATGGTAAAGTCAGGAAAAGAAACCAAGCAGCTGATTATTTAACAGTATCTAAACTGAAAGACCTGAGTTCCTGCAGGAAATCTGGGTAAGATTCTGTTGGAGCTGCTGAATTGTCTCTATACTAGACCTTATCAAGATCCAATTCTTCACCGGAAACTCACATTTTAAAAACTATAATGTTAATTTGACCACTTTGTAGGTTTATTTTAATCGCAGTAATTAAAATGCTCACCACTCCAGTCTCAGTCTAACGAATGCTGTTGAATTGGATTTTGTTCGTGTTATCAGCAGAATTTTGACCAATCGAAGGCATGCCTGTAATTGTTAACACTCTTGCAATTAGTTCCTTAACTTAATTGCCCAGGATATTAGCCCAACTCTGGAGAGGAAGAATATCAAAATTATCTTCTGATCCATGTGTTTGTGAACAACCCCTTAAGTGATGAAATCTTGAAATGCTTTAAAAACACAGCATTTCTGCCACATATCTTGTATTCAAAATCATATATATGTTCATTTTTTTCTTCGTTCCAGCCTTGCTTCTCTTCATGCTTCAGTGAGTATAAGTACAGGTAGGCTGTTTAAAACTCTGGTGGCACATTGGCTGCTTAGCTTTTATCAAGCCAGTTATCTCTCCCACCAACACTAGCATTGATCAGTTTTAACTCCAACAAACCAGGGACATTTTGTTGTGGGGGAGAGGGGGCATCTCAAAGGAGGTCAATCTGGGGGTAGCAAAGCCATTCTATTCATTGGGTTGGTCCAGTGAAGTATCCCTGTTCTTCCGCTACCCGTAAAGGAAAGATTCCAACCTACCTTGGAAGTCTCTTCATCATCGGCTGCTGTTCAATCTTCACCTGATGGAGGACTCATGTCTGAGACTGCACAGACCTGGGTTAAAGTTCAATTGGTGTCCTACTGCAATAATGTGAGCTTAATTAACATTAGTTTGTGAGGCTTAAGCCTCAGCTCACAATTTCTCTGAGTGGGATTTTCCGGCTCTTCCTGCTGGCAGGATCTTCCAGCTCTGCTGAAGGTGACCCCCCCCCCCCACCCCCCCCGCAACAGGTTGCCTAGCAGCAAGATGGGTGAACCACACGAAACATCATTGACACTGGAAGGTAACACCAGTAGCCAATGGTGAGCCGCTTCCGCTGCTGGAAAACACACCACGGGGGTTGGGAGGGAGAGAGTGGGGTGGGGGGTGGAGTGGTAGCAGGAAAAACAGGCCTCACACTTGTGCCAGGTGGAATGGTTTGGAATTCCCGCAGGCACCCCCACGTCTGCCTGCTAAACCATTGAACTAGTTAATGTAATAACTTCAGGAGAATCCATGGCAAATAGATACTCCACTGAGGACTTTAAGCTGCTCCAATTAATTCAAATCAACAGCTAAACTGGCCGATTGGTTAATTTCTCTGCAAAATTGGCAATGAAACATTAAATGTTAAACAAACCTTGCCAAACTACAGATTGTCCAAAGAAAAATTCAATTCACTTTCTGGAGGATGAAAATCAATGAAAAGGGGCATTAAGATCATCCAAAAAGAGTTGATGTTTTCAGTACATCTCCTAGCTTCCAACTCATTAATTCTGGTTGTTGATGGAGTCAGAAGATTAAAAATGTTCTATTAATGGCTGTGATTAATGGCCTGAATTGGGATCAAGTGCCCACACACCAGCGGGGAAACTGGAATGCTTCACGCTGGCTTCGAATGCAGATTTATGCATCCTGAGAATCACGCCAACTAGCCTGGCCTTTCGAAGGTTCAAGCACCATTTTTAAAGGGTGCCCTGATGTCTGTGATCGCGGACAAGTTTCCCCTTCCCGAAAATGGAAATGGTAATTTTTCCCCACTGCCCCAGTACCCTGGTACTGGCACCTTGGCCTGTCCTTGGACCCCCTGGGGGATCAAGGAGGTAAGTCCAGTGCCCTCTGCTGCTGCCAGGCTGCAGAAGAAGGGTTGCCCAAGGGTTTTAGGGGCTGGTGGGCTTGGGCTGGGGGCAAGGCATTGATTTAGGCACTGTCCCCTGGGATGTGTGTCCTGTGACTGGACCGCCCCTTCTAGCCCTGGCATATCTAAAGATGACCCCAGCGTGGTGATTTCTGGCAGCTCTTTGCTCAACATCTTCATTCCTGCCAGTCATATGTGAGAATTTTGAAGTGGCCTGGCCACTTTGATCTCCATGGCCCCTGGTTACCTAGCAGACTTCTAAATCACAGTAGCCCTCCATTCTGCATCAGGGATTTCCCTTTCTCTCTCTGCAGGTGTGAACATACCTCTTTGAAGCCTTCTGACAGAGAGGAGATATCACTTTCACTGGGGGGGGGGGGGGGTCCCTTTCTCCACAGCTCCACTCTATCCTCACAGCTTTTATTCCAAGCCTCTGAGTCTTCCTAGAAAACTCAGAGTCTTTGAAATATCTTCCAACCCTTTGAAAACCTTTGTTTCCATTCAATTTCAGTCCAATCCTTTAAACTCTCATTTGATTGACATCTTAAGAGTTTTTACTCAGCATGCAGTTAGTTGTGTTTATTTAACTTTCATTTCATGTTTAAATGCATCTCGAGTACCCCCATTGTTCCTAACCACAATGTTTACACAAAAGAAGAACCAAAAAGCACTTAGCTGTTTTGAAGTTGCCTGTAGCTGCTTACCAGGTCCATGCTGGTCGTTACAAGCACCAAAACCTTCCCGGTGCATTTCCTGCTGGGGTGGCGTGTGCATGGCGGGAGGCCGCTGAATGGGCCAGGGAACCCAAAATGCATCAACAGGGTGGGTCAGGTGAATCCTGATTGCCTTCAGTCCCAGCGGGAATGCCAATTTTTGGCCGATGCCCCATTCTGTGGGCCATTGGGATTCCCGTGGGCCATCTGACAGGGATGGAGAATCCCCCCCTAATATCTACTTCTCATTCATGATTCTGGTGATCTGTACAATTACTATTAATATGGATGAGTTCTTACTGTAGGTGTTGTGAACAATATCCTTCAACTTATAGAGGAGGTGACACCACAGTCTTTGTAGTGGCACACAATTAGCACTGTAACAGAACAAAGGTCTGTCGAATGGGAAAGAATTCACTAGTAAACATTCTGGGGTTTGGAATTTAAGTTTTTATTTTAAACTAGTACATGTAGATAAGTATAGAGGCATAAAATTAACATCACATGAAAAACAAAGTCACACTTGCAACAAGGCTGTGATTGGGGTAAACATCAGTTGAGAAATATAAAGTTCATCATTCAGTGAAAAGCACAACACTTTATGCAATACATATAATCAAATAATTGCTCTGTCACTGTTGCAAAACATACCAACCACCAATATACTGACAACAAAGTGAAAAAGTATGTAATTACAGAAGTCAGGCAGATTGTTTATGCAATGATCACATGCAATGAATCTTCCAGAACTGCAAAATTACATTTTTGGAAAAATATTTGAATATAAATTAATTTTGCTAAGTAGCACAGAATAGACAACATTGGCTGCCTATTGACATCAGTGGAAGAAAACCGAGCAAAGTCTAAAATTGGCAGCTGATTCGCTATTATTTCGCTTCAGATCAGACATGATCTTGTTGAATGGCGGGGCAGGCTCGAGGGGCTAGATGGCCTACTCCTGCTCCTATTTCTTATGTTCTTATGTTTTTATGTTCTTATGTTCTTATTTGTTTTACATCGCTGCTCAAACTGAATTTATATTCTTATTATATTAATTTACTTTAAGTACCTCCTAAAATTTATGGAGAGCCCATATTTCAGCAAAACGTCCAGGTAACAATTGAGTAAGACAAAATTTTCTATCCCTTAACTGATTGTTCCAAGGCACAATATATTGAGGTCAGTTTTTACAACTACATGGTATATCAGTAGATATTCCTAAATGTCACCTTACAGCACTTAATCTGTGCAAAAAAACTCATCAACTGATTAGTTGCACATCTAAAGTATTTACATCAATGAATCCAGGTGCTTGTGTATTTAAACTTAAAGCAGAAGATTCTACACTCCCAGATTAAAATATTTAATAAATATGAACTCTTACTGTTTCAATGATTAATTTAAGTGGGTACGGGATCAAAGCAAATCCTGTACAATTATGAAAAGTACACCAGTAGTAACAAGAAAAATAACAATTCCATTACATAATGAGCCAGATCTTGTTGGGAAAATAACAGCGCGTGAACAACATATTCTGTTATTAATGTGAAAATCCAGGGTTTATAAAATGTGCCCCGAGTTGTAATTCTCAATAAATTGTTGGTAGATTTACGCTGCTACTCTGTTTGCTTCCTAAAAAATGGGAGCTCACCCTTGGTATTATAGTATTATAATAAAATTTGCTAGATTTGCACATTAATTGTCCTTTAATCTCAGCTCAGAAAGTTATGTCTAGTCATTAACAGCATAAGTACCTTTTTAACAATTTGATCATTGTTAATACAATGCCAATCAACCTCTCGCACCTAGAAATTCAACAATTTAAACTGTGGGGTTTTGTTCCTTCAGATGGAAAATCGCTCAGAGATCTTCAAAAAGTCAAATGTTAAATTTTATCCTGACATTGCCATTTTGGTTTTTTAAAATTCATTTCCTCTGAATTTTATCTTCCTTTCACTCTCTGTACCTAATTTGAATCTAATTCATTCTCCTTCTTAGTTCATAGAATCCCTACAGTGCAGAAGGAGGCCATTCAACCCATCGAGTCTGACCCTGACCCTCTGACAGAGGATCTTATGTAGGCTGTCTGCCCCACCTTATCCCCTGTAACCTTGCACACTTACCATGGCTAATCCATCTAACCTACACATTTTGGGACACTAAGGGGCAATTTAGCATGGCCAATTCGCCTAATCTGCACATCTTTTGGAGTATGGGAGGAAACCAGAGAACCTGGAGGAAACCCATGCAGACACAGGGAGAATGTGCAGACTCCACACGAGTCTGGAATCGAACCCAGGTCCCTGGCGCTGTGAGGCAGCAGTGCTAACCACTGTGTCACCGTGCCTTTGTTCCTTACTCAATCCTTAAATCACGCTGATTATATGGATACCCTGTCGCTCTGTCTTTCACTGAGGTTGCAGATGTCCCATTGCCTTTGCTGTATTATCAAGTTACAATGCAAAAAGGTTCGGAGCTTAAGGATGAATAAACACGTCTAAGCAAGTGTGGAGAAGCCCTATTCCAGCAAGACCCAGCCCAGTATCTGCTATTGAAGATGCATAACAAATCTTACACATATTTAGTAAATATACCAAAGACAAATGAAACTCAAAGCACTGCTTACCATGATTTAAAGCTTTACGATTAAAGAAACATTACCAGTTTTAGTTCCTAATATTCCGTTCACTATCATTCATCACAGTACTTCCTATCTCTTTTCATTTGTTCACTTGTCTAGGTAACAATTCATATTACACTCTTCGCTAAAGATAAACGCATCATCTAACTTTATGTTATTTGTGACAAAAACAGACTGATGATAAAATGCCATCAGTTGGCATTTTGCAACCTTGCTGGTAAGTAATATCCAGTCCGTGTGTTTCAATCTCACTAATTTATCACTGAGTTGAAAATAGCTATATAATTTGTTGGCTATTCACAAGTTAATTATGTATTTTTCTGATCTATTTGATGAGGGGGCAGTTAAGACTATTTGTTTGGCATAATCACATTTCCTATAAGTTAAAAATGCAGCAATGAAATAATTATCTTTTTTCTTAATTGGTTTCTAATGTGATTTTCCAGATGTTGAGAAAATTTAAAATGGTAAAGTATGCTCCAAAGATGTGCAGATTAGCCATGCTGAATTGCCCCTTAGTGACCAAAGATGTGCAGGTTAGATGGATTAGCCATGGTAAATGTGCAGGGTTATGGGGATAGGGCGGGGAAGAGGCCTGGGTAAGCTACTCTGTCAAAGAATCGGTGCAGCTCTAACGGGCTGAATAGTTTCTTCTGCACTGCAGGGATTCTATGATTGTATGATGATTCTATGGTTCATGGTACAGCGGATTAAGACATGGCTTTCTCACCTCAGGATCTTCAATTTGAATTGTGTTGGCTGCACAGAAAATGTTTTCTCTATTGGCCATGAGGATTCTTACTAACAATGGAATGAAGCAATTTTAACCCCGTTTTTACTGGTCATTTGTCTACAACACGCCCAGCACTGAGCAAACTCCATGATTAGCACGCGTGCAACCAGACTCAGTATCCACCTCCATCACACTGTACCTGTGTGTACTACCTACAAGATGTGCGACAGTGACTCATGAATATTATGCTAAAAGCACTTCCTCACCCCACAAACTTTATCATATGAACAACAACATCACATCCAACTTTCTCACCAGGTTACACACTACCCTACTTATGTTGCTGCTCCTATATTGTTATTGGTCAACATTCTGCAATTCCCTAACTAATACTGAGAACTGCATTGATGCAAGGAATAGCCTTGCCACCACTTTCTGAAATCAGAGAGGGATGTGTCGTACATATATCCTAAGAACAATAAAACAATCTAGACCATTTAATATGGTTGGGTCTGCCTCCTACCTGAAAATGGGTGAATTCCAGCACCAAAGTAGTTAGCTTCTAATATCTGCTATTCATAGCCAAGAAATACCTTAGATTGTTCCCAGTTGGGTTGGATTCTACAGCTGATTACCATAGAAATTGAAGTCTGGCTCACCTTTAACTCAGTAAGAAGTCTCACAACACCAGGTTAAAGTCCAACAGGTTTATTTGGTAGCAAATACCATAAAGTGAGACTTCTTACTGTGCTTATCCCAGTCCAACGCCGGCATCTCCACATCACCTTTAACTCACATTTATGGCATGCCTTTCACAACCTCAAGCTAATGAAGTGTTTTTGAATCCAGTTATCATGTAGAGAATAATTTGTGTATGGTTGTAAAGTATACTGGCTGAGAATGCTGAGAAGGGATAAATCCTTTCTAAAGCACTGAACTTATATCATTTGGATCTTCATGGATGACTACACAACGTTCAGTATCACTCACAATTCCTCATATACTGAAAGAGTCTGTGGCCACATGCAGCAACCCCTGGATGACATTCAGGTTTGAAACACTTGTGCCACACAATTATCAGGCAATGACTATCTCTAACAAGAGAGAATCTAACCACATCCCTTTGACATTCAATGACATTATCATCACTGGATTTCCCCAGTTACCATTGAGTGGAAATATAGCTGGACCAGTCATATAAATACTGTGACTGAAGAGCAGGTGAAAGGGCTGGGAATTATGCAACGAGAAACTCACCTTCTGATTCCCCAAAGTCTGTACACAAACTCCAAGGCACAAATCTGATGGAATACACTCCACTTGCCTGGTTGAGGGTGGTTCCAACAACACCAAAGAAGCTCTACACTATCTAGGGATTGATTGGCACCCCACTCACTCCCTCCACCACTGGTGCACAGTAGCAGAAGTGTGTGCCATGTACAAGATGCTGTACAGCAACTCGCCAACTGCACTTATCGAACCCACAACATCTACTACCTAGAAGGACAAGGATGGCAGATATGTGAAAACATCACAACCTGCAAGTTTTCTTCTCAGCCATGCACAAATCTGATTTGGAAATAATGTGTAGCTCCTTCACTGTTACGAGGTCAAAACCCTGGAACTCCCTCCCTAACAGCATTATGAGTGTACCTACACCACAAGAACTGCAGAAGTTCAAAAAGGTGGCTTGCCATCACCTTCTCAGGGGCAATTGGGTAGGGGCAATAACTGCTGGCCTAACCAGAAACACTCACATCCCATGAAAAAAATAAAGAAATGTAATTAGCCTGTACTGCTGCAACAAACACATACATATGTGTTGCTGTTCACTTGATACTTGGGAATAGTTAAATGACTCTTAAAGTATGAGGGTTTCTTTCATAAGACGTTTCAAAATATTTTCAAAATTTCTCGTGGTTAATGAAATAACTCGTGGAATGCAAATAATTAAAGTAACTTTCTTCAATTCATAGCCCTGCTTTTGAAACCTTAATCCCATTTCATTTTGCTTTGCTGCCTCTGTAGTTCTCAAAGACACTTCAAGCACAGTTTATTAATTCCATAAGAAAAAGGAGCAAGCACAATTCCGACTGTGATAATAGTTTTCTTTGATAAATTGCAAGTGTATTTTTTTTAATATTTAATTTAATGGGTGCATGGCGAATGGGAGTTCTAATGATCATCACCTGAAAATGTAGCTCCTATTAGCACTCCCAACACCCAAAAAGGTCAGGGGTTGGGGGTCAAGATGGCTGGGCACAGAAGTAACATCTCATTAACCTGACAAAAACAAATGAAATATCATTCCTTACCTACACCTGTACCAAACAATTGGGGATTTTCTGATGTTGGAAGGTGGTCTTGAATTTGACAAAAAGGGAAGATAACACTCTGAATAAAATAAATAATCCTCAAAGAGACTTTAGTGTTAGCAATAGGGAAACAGGAGGAGATAACTCAATCACATGTCGCTTTTTTGAAATAACTCATTTTCTTTCCCCCAAAATTGCATCTACTACCAAGAACAGGAAATAAGTTCCTTTAAGGTTTTGCGGAGCTCCTGGCTTCTGAAGGCATAGATAATTGGGTCGATGACTGAATTGCAAATGATGAGTATCAGGAACATGTTGAAATGGAAAGTGAAACAAAGACAATAGGGGTTCTTAGGACAGATGATAATGAGGAGGAGGTGAAGGAAGAAAGGACTCCAGCAGATGAGGAAGAGTCCCAGCAGTATTGTCAGTGTAATAGCTCCTTTCATGTTGGTGGCCTGGTGACCAGCTCGGTTCTTGTTTTGGGCCGTGATCTTCTTGGCATGAATTCGAGCGAGAGCAAACATATGGAGATACAAGGCGCCCATGATAACCAACATCAAAAAGAAGAAGGAAATAAGGCAGATGATAACTGCACTGTTGTCTGAGTAGACGATGAACAAGATACTTGAGATGCTGCTCACGACCCAGATTCCGGCAATGATGATGATAGACCGTCGAGTTGTCATGATGGTGTGATATCGTAAGGCATAGAATATAGTGACATACCTGTCAGCAGCAATGGCACCCAGGAAGGAGAGTGAGGATACCATTGAGCTACAGATCATCACGTCTATTAGGTTGTCTATTTGCTTAAGGATGTGGTTCTGTACAATCAGGACTTCTCTCGCCATTAGAATGAGAACAATGGTTTCTATCACATTGCTTAAACTGACCAACATATCTGCCACAGCCAGACAACAGATGAAATAATGCATTGGAGAATGCAAATTTCGGTTTCTAATAATCGCCACAATAACCAGAATATTTTCCACCAAACTCACAATCCCAAGTGTTAAGAAAATCTCTTCTGGAATATTGATCTGTTCACACTTTAAAGTGGATGCATTGTAGGAACGGTTGGAACTCTTTGGCAACCAGTAGGATGAAATGTCCTTTGGCAGCGTTCCAAGAGGAGTTAAACTTGTGACGTTCATCTTTCGAAAGGTAAAATGATAAAGACAATGTGAAAGTCAGCGTGGGTAACTTGAAAACAAAATTGTAAATGAGTTTTCAGAATCACTTTCCCACTGGAAACGAAGACCTCTGGAACTGGAAAGCCTTTGTACACAGAGCAGGCAAAGTTATTAAGTTCTCAGTGCTAAATTAGTTACTGTATCTTAAGTGAAATTAGATGTGCAAAGATATCAAAGAAATTACCCGTGCTTGAAAGCTGGATGCCCCTTTGGTGTCCATCAGCTGTTTGCAGACAATAACCACACTTTTTCTGGCACATCAGCTACAGACTTCTGCTGCAGTGTTGCTTTCATTTGCATCTGCTTCTGTTTTGCTGACTGTTAACCAAATTTAAAAAGCACTGAAATAGCACCTCAAAGTCCTCTTCACTTGTTTTGCTTCGGATCTGCTGTCTTGTTCCTCTTTGAAAAATGCTTCCTTCAAAAGGCAGGCTGGATGGCGAAACTGAATTGCCCGATGGACAAACCCAATTTATTAAACTCTCTCTTCGAAGATCATGCATTCTCCACATAGCTCTTCCCACTAAACATAAACAAAAACCCACCAATCACATGGTAGGCCCACAGCATGCTATTAATTGATTGACAGTCAAAGGGTTGGATGAGAAGTGGAAACAATTAACAAAGATCACCCGTTTTCTGGATGTTTGTCTGACTGTGAGTGTATGCATGTATTTCAAATTACACACTGACAGCAAACTGTTGTGCTTTAAACTACAGAGATTTCCTTCAACAATGTAGTTCCTTATGGCAGTCACCATGCGTATCAGTGCAGCAAGAATCCTCCTGGTGTTCTAATGCACTGTGCGTGTTTTATTCCACATGCAAGTAAATCTGCTCAGCATTCCTCCCTATGGATGGCTTCTTTCGCTCTTACATTATCAGCAGAGTTATTTTCAATTCATAAAATGGGAAATAAATTCACAGGCTGATCCAGAATTTTGAGAGAGGGTTTAGCTTACGGGAGTGGTTAGAAAGGGGTTTAACTCTTCATCTTGGGATTGAGGATGGGTGGGATTTTTCTTCCTCTCTGCAGCGTGTTTCGCACTGGAGAGGCAGCGCGCCACTTGCTGGTGGCAGCATCTTATAGTCGCGCCATTGTCAACATGGTTTCCCGTTGAATGCACCCTTTGTGATGCGCGATAATCAAGCACGAGGTACAAGGCTTCAGCGATTGAAGGCTTTTATTGACAAACAATGGAACTATCTAAACACGAGTACACCATTCCAGACTGGAGGGGTCCCGCCTGAGCAGAGGGTCTTATACCTCTCCCAGGAGGCGGGGCCCGACCGGGATGTGCCATAACAGCATCCACCACAGGTATATTAATCCCACAGTGTAAACACCCTAGCCCAACAACAACATTATAACAACCCCACAGTGTCAACACCCTAACCCAACAGCAACATTGGAATAACCCCACAGTGGTAACCAACGATGGTTCACAACATTCACCCCTCCTTTGAAAACAAAGGCCGGCGGGGTGCGAAAACAGATCACATATATACAAAAAAAATCTACAAGTCCAGACGGTCTGGAGGACCGCACCGTCGCTGTGATCTCCTCAACACCGGTTGTGACACCGGAGCAGGTGCTTGCGGTGGCGTTCTCTCCAAAACAGCGTCTGGCTGTCCCCTCGAGGACTCACGGGCCGGTTGACCCTGGTGAAGCGGTGGTGCAGGGGATCCCGGTACCTTCTGTGGTGGCGCCGATCTCAGAGTCTCAGGCAAGCTGTACATGGGAGTATAACTGTTATGCACTGGTCCCGGTGCTGACCGCGCCACGTCCGGGGAAGAAATAAGTGATAGGGGATTCGTGACAGGGGGTATGGGAGCGACAGGAGTTGCTACATCCCCTGCGGGCGCCAGGTCTCGAATCGAGACTGTGTCCTCTCGCCCGTCAGGATATGCCACATAGGCATACTGAAGGTTGGCGTGGAGGAGTTGGACCGGTTCGACCAAGGGGTCGGACTTGCGGGCCCTTACATGTCGCCGCAGAAGGACGGGTCCTGGGTACGTCAACCAGGCTGGTAAAGATATCCCCGAGGACGACTTCCGAGGGAATGAGAACATCCTCTCGTGGGGAGTAGCATTGGTTGCCGTACACAGGAGGGAGCGAATGGAATGAAGCGCATTTGGAAGGACCTCCTGCCAACGGGAGACTGGAAGGCCCCTGGACTTCAGCGCCAATAGGACAGCCTTCCAGACTGTAGCATTCTCTCTCTCCACCTGTCCGTTGCCCCTAGGATTGTAACTCGTGGTTCTACTAGAGGCAATCCCGTATGAGAGCAGGAATTGCCTCAAGTCGTTACTCATGAACGACGAGCCCCTGTCGCTATGTATGTAGCAGGGGTACCCGAACAGGGTAAAAAGATCACTGAATGCCTTAATCACTGTGGCAGTCGACGTGTCCGCACAGGGGACAACAAACGGGAACCGGGAGTATTCATCTATGATATTGAGAAAGTACACATTCCGGTCCGTTGAGGGAAGGGGGCCCTTAAAATCCACACTCAGCCTCTCGAAGGGGCGAGTGGCCTTGACCAATTGTGCCCGGTCAGGTCGGTAAAAGTGCGGTTTGCATTCCGCGCAAATCCGACAACTTCTCGTTACTGACCTGACATCCTCCACCGAGTAGGGCAGGTTGCGGGCTTTTATGAAGTGGTAGAGCCGAGTGACCCCAGGATGGCACAGGTCATTATGGAGGGCGTTCAAGCGGTCCTCCTGCATGGTCGCGCATGTTCCGCGCGAGAGGGCATCTGAGGGCTCATTGAGTTTCCCTGGACGATACATAATATCGTAATTATAGGTGGAGAGCTCAATTCTCCACCGCAAGATCTTGTCATTCTTGATCTTGCCCCTCTGCATATTACTGAACATAAACGCCACGGATCGCTGATCCGTGATCAGGGTGAACCGCTTCCCCGCCAGGTAATGGCGCCAGTGTCTGATGGCCTCCACAATAGCCTGGGCCTCCTACTCCACCGCTGAATGCCGAATTTCGGGACCTTGAAGGGTGCGGGAAAAAAACACGACGGGCCTGCCTGCCTGGTTTAGTGTGGCGGCCAGGGCGAAATCCGATGCATCACTTTCCACCTGAAAAGGGATGGATTCATCCACCGCGTGCATCGTGGCTTTCGCAATGTCGCTTTTCAAAGCCTTGAAGGCCAATTGGGCCTCCGGCGTGAGTGGGAAAGTCGTGGACTTGATGAGCGGACGGGCTTTGTCCGCGTAGTTGGGGACCCACTGCGCATAATAAGAGAAGAAGCCGAGGCATCTCCTCAGTGCTTTTGCGCTAGCGGGCAAGGGAAGTTCAGTAAGGGGGCGCATACGGTCTGGATCAGGGCCGATGACCCCGTTTTCCACCACGTATCCCAGGATAGCTAACCTGCGCGTACGGAATACACACTTCTCCCTGTTATAGGTCAGATTCAGGCGAGACGCAGTGCGCAAAAGGTTCTGGAGGTTTGTGTCATGGTCCTGCTGGTCATGGCCGCAGATGGTGACATTATCCAGGTACGGGAAGGTAGCCCGCAACCCGTTCTGGTCCACCATTCGGTCCATAGCACGCTGGAAGACCGAGACCCCATTGGTGACACCAAATGGAACCCTAAGAAA
The DNA here is from genome assembly GCF_964213995.1 of Mustelus asterias. Lineage (NCBI taxonomy): Eukaryota > Metazoa > Chordata > Chondrichthyes > Carcharhiniformes > Triakidae > Mustelus > Mustelus asterias. The sequence goes on from NC_135804.1 coordinate 27,012,698, forward strand.
CTGATACAGACGACCATCCGCCTCAAAAGCCGTGTATTGTCGGTCCTCTGGGCGGATGGGGAGTTGGTGGTAGGCGGACTTAAGGTCTATGGTGGAGAACACCCGGTACTGTGCAATCTGATTGACCATATCAGATATGCGCGGGAGAGGATACGCATCCAGCTGCGTATAACGATTAATGGTCTGACTGTCGTCGATGACCATCCGGGGTTTGTTCCCGCTTTTAACCACCACGACCTGTGCTCTCCACGGACTAGCGCTGGGCTGTATGATCCCTTCTTTGAGGAGCCGCTGAACCTCAGATCTTATGAAGATCCGGTCTTCAGCGCTGTAACGCCTACTTTTAGTAGCGATGGGCTTGCAGCCTGGTACCAGATTCTTAAATAAAGAGGGTGTGGTGATTTTTAGTGTGGAAAGATTGCATGCGGGGCGCTTTGGACGATTTGGAGGCTGCGGCTGATTCCCTACTGGCAGCGAAGGGAGTGGCCCACCGTACTGTAGGATCACACTCTTCATGTGGACCATAAAGTTTAGTCCGAGGAGAATTGGCGCGCAAAGATGCGGCAACACAAGGAGCCTGTATCGCTCGTAAATTGTGCCCTGCACCTCCAGAGTTACCACACAACGTCCTTGGATCGGTACAGACCGGGACCGTGATGCCATAGAAATTGTCTGTTTGGCAGGTAGAACCCGGAGTCCACACCTCTTTGCAGTGTCAGGGTGAATAAAACTCTCGGTGCTCCCACTGTCAAACAGACAATACACAGTACGACCATTTACCTTGATGTTCATCATTGAACAGTCAAGCCTGTGATGCTTTGCCTGGTCCAGGGTGATCGACGCCACCGTTGGCCCTTGGACGTCACTGCAGGCAGCCGAGGTTGATGCTGAGGACCCCTGCTGGTCGCTCCTGGTCGTCGTCGACCAAGATGGCCGCCCCCATGAATCGCACGTGGGTGAGGGCGCCAAGCGTAGCGACTCCTGGTGGTCATCCTCCTCCTCCGCCAGCCACAATGGCGTCGTCCTGGGTTCGCACGTGGTCGGACCTCGTGGGTACTGCGACGCCGATGGAGATTGTCTCCGTTCTGGAGGGTCACAGGCTGCACTGCTGTTCTTGGGCTTCGATCTGCAGACTTTCGCGTAGTGCCCCTTTTTACCGCACTGACTGCAGATCACCGTTTTAGCTGGACACTGTTGCCGTGGATGCTTGGCTCCTCCGCAAAAATAGCACCGCGGGCCGTCTGGGGCTGCCGCCGTCGTCGGGTCGATATGGGAGCGCGAGCCCGTGGGGCGAGGAGGGATTTGTGCCTGCTCCTGCCACGTTGTCTCCACGTGGTCTTCTGGATACAGAGCCAAGCTTTTCGACGCCGCCTCCAGCATCTCAGCCATCTCCATCGCTTGGGTCAGGTTGAGATTCCCTTTCTCCAACAGCTTGAGCCGGATGTACGAAGACCCTACCCCTGCCACAAACGCATCTCTGGCGAGGCCGTACATGTACTGCTCAGCCGACACAGCTTTGCAGTCGCAGCCCCTGGCAAGCTGCAAGAGCTCATTGGCGTAGTCCTCCATGGTTTCGCCCGACTGCCGACGTCGTGTAGCGAGGAGGTAACGAGCGTGGATCTCGTTGGGTGGTCTCGTGTATCGCTTTTTCAAGAGCTCGATGGCCCTCGGGTAAGTGGTGGCCGCATGAATCGCGAGGTAGACCGTGTCGCTTACCCTCGCATGGAGGACCTGGAGTCTGTCGTTGTCCGTAGTAACTGCTGCAGAGGCTGCCAGGTAGTCCTCGAAACACTTCAGCCAGTGGTCGAAGGTGTTAGAGGCGCCGACCGCACGTGGGTCCAGCGTCAGACGCTCTGGTTTCAGCATTTGCTCCATACTCTCTTTACTGTCGAGAGTTTCGTGTTTGTCAATAAAATTGATGCGCGACAATCGAGCACGAGGTACAAGGCTTCAGCGATTGAAGGCTTTTATTGACAAACAATGGAACTATCTAAACACGAGTACACCATTCCAGACTGGAGGGGTCCCGCCTGAGCAGAGGGTCTTATACCTCTCCCAGGAGGCGGGGCCCGACCGGGATGTGCCATAACAGCATCCACCACAGGTATATTAATCCCACAGTGTAAACACCCTAGCCCAACAACAACATTATAACAACCCCACAGTGTCAGCACCCTAACCCAACAGCAACATTGGAATAACCCCACAGTGGTAACCAACGATGGTTCACCACACTTTGCCTTTGGGAAATCTACGGAGGGGGCGCACCGTCGGCGGGACCATAAGATCTTGCCGGCATAACCGGCAGCAAGACTTTGGCAGATGCGTTCATGCCAGGTACAACAACAGTTCCCATCAGCAGCCCTGATGCACACTTGGGGATGGCCAGGTCAGCCGTTGGTAGGACTCCACGTTGATTTTGTTGGCCATTCTTAGGCACAGTGTTCCGAATTATAATGGATGCACAATCAAAATGGTTTGAGTTCTATGAAATGAAATCCACGACTTCATAGAATCACAGAATTCCTCCAGTGCAGAAGGAGGTCATTCGGCCCATCGAGCCTGCACCTTCAACAATCCCACCCAGGCCCTATCCCCTTAACCCCACATATTTACCCTTTTAATCCCCCTGACACTAAGGGGCAATTTAGCATGGCCAATCAACCTAACCCGCATATCTTTGGAGTGTGGAAGGAAACCAGAGCACCCAGAGGAAACCCACGCAGACATGGGGAGAATGTACAAACTCCACAGAGAGAGTCACCCAAGGCTGGAATTGAACCCGGGTCCCTGGCGCTGTGAGGCAGCAGTGCTAACCACTGTGCCACCATGCCACTGCTGACTTTTTTTGCAACAGTGAAAAAGTTAAGTCAAATCTTTGCCACTCATGGTTTGCCGGAGGTGTTGGTTTCAGACAATGGGACAGCATTTACCACCAATGAGTTCCAGCATTTCATGTTGTCAAGTGGCATTAAGTATATATGTACTGCACCGTACCACCCACACCTATAGAACGATGCCCCACATAACCATCGGAGTAATTCCTGCCAAGTTGCTGATGGGTCGGTGTATTTGAATTGATTGGACTGGGTGTGGGGAGGATGGAGGCAAAGCAGAGTGTGCAAAAGAAAGATGGTGATTCCACAAAGCCTGACAATACCACTACATCATGGCCAACCGATCTTTGAACATGCCACTTATTCCTTCTCACAGCAGTTTAATGTTTCCTGTAGGTATTTTTAACATTTTTTCCTTCCTAACCATTTGCCTACCACAGTGTTTTGCAGCGTTTTTACAGCATATCAATGGCGTACTCTATATTCTCCTGCACAATCTCTTGTTTTCCTTTCCTGCAACTTCACTCCTCTTCACTCATTCAGGAAACCCCCTCCCGTCCCCAAACCATTAAAGGTGGTGGTAACTTCACAACCCAAACAGGAAATGAAAGATACACTGTCAGCTTCTTGTCTCCTTGTCCACCTCAATGCGTTTTGTGAATCCCTCATATTATTGGGCGGTTCAGTGAACTGTTCTGGGGTAACAAATATCTGAGGAACCGAAGAAGGATCTACCTGCTCTGTCTTTGTATAATGGCACAATTCAAATTGTGTGGGTTTGGGATTCTGGAGTCAGTGAAGATAAAGGAAGTGTGGAAAGAAAGGTAGCCTTTCAAATATTGGAGCAGAGGGATCTGCCAAACAGCACCAAGCTTTCATCAGTTTTTGGCTCTGCTGGTCAAGCTTGTCACTTGTCACCCTTTCATCCCTTTCACAGGATGAACATAGAAACATAGGAATTAGGAGCAGAAGTAGGCAATGCAACCCTCGAGCCTGCTCCGCCATTCAATCAGATCATGGCTGATCATGGCACAGCCATTCAATGGTTCAATCACAGCTTGGTATGGCTCCTTGTTGGAGGGAATGAATGAACTGAGTCTTCCGAGACCGTATGGAACTTCAACAAAAACAGCTTTATTCAAAATGCACAAGGGAGAGCCGTACTCGGAGCTGTAATTCCAACTTGTCCCTGAGCTACTCTGCTAATTTTAGGTTTTTACACATTCATATACTTTTACAAAGTGCTACATTTTGATTAGGTCATCATATTGTTACTTTAAATTTGTCAAAGTTCTGATTTGATCACATTATGCTGATCCATTGTCCTGTGTGCTTTATCTTTAACCATTTTCTGAACATATTCTGTCTATCTGTTTGCAATATCAAAGCACTGTAGTTATCAAGCCAATTTCAACGGTATGTTAATTGTCCCCATTTCACTGATACTTGACTGGTTTTCCAGAGGCGTAATGGCTCCTCTAGACATTGTGGAGTCTCGTTAAGTGGAATCAATTCTCTTACTGTTGCTGTAACCTCAGAATGATCTCAACTGGGATGCGACTGTTTAGTGCCGTCTGGGATGTAGGTTTTTGTAATTTGGCGTGTGTCTGCCTGCAGTGAGTGTGGATACTACAGTGCTGTTTGTTTAACCCTTTCTGTTCTTTCCTCTCCTGCTGCAGCCCACACTCTCTGGGTTGCCATTCTACATTCCTGCTCAGTCCAAGACTGTAAAAACTACAAAGTGTCGTAAACGAAGCCCAGTCCATCACGAAAACCAGCCTCCCATACATTGAGTCTGTTTACACTTCCCGCTGCTTCGGAAAAGCAGCCAGCGTAATCAAGGACCCCACGCACCCCGGACATACTCTCTTCCACCTTCTTCCGTTGGGAAGAAGACACAAAAATCTGAGGACACGTACCAGCATGGAAACAGGCCCTTCAGCCCAACTTGTCCATGTCACCCTTTTTTTTTAAACCCCTAAGCTAGATCCAATTGCCTGCATTTGGCCCATATCCCTCTATACCCATCTTACCCATGTAACTATCTAAATGCTTTTTAAAAGGCAAAATTGTACCCGCCTCTACTACTACCTCTGGCAACTCGTCCCAGACTCTCACCACCCTCTGTGTGTGAAAAACATTGCCCCTCTGGACTCTTTTGTATCTCTCCCCTCTCACCTTAAACTAGTTTTAGGAAAATATATTGACTATCTAGCTGATCTATGCCCCCAATTATTTACTTCTATAACTGACTCAAGAACAGCTTCTTCCCTGCTGCCATCAGACTTTTGAATGGACCTATCTCACACTAAGTTGATCTTTCTCTACACCCTAGCTATGACTGTAACACTACATTCTGCACTCTCTCCTTTCCTTCTCTATGCACGGTATGCTTTGTCTGTATAGCGCGCAAGAAAGAATACTTTTCATTGTATACCAATATATGTGGTAATAATAAATCAAATCAAATTGAATCTCTTTCTGGCCTCAAATCCACTTCCCTATCTGATCCCCATATTCCTTAAATTCATTTTTTAAAAATCAGAAATATAACTATCTCCTTCTTGAAACCATTTAATGACTCCCCTACGCTATGGGGCAGCGAGTTCCATAAATTCACCACGCTCAGCGAGGAGTAGTGCCTCCTCATCTCAGTTTTAAATATAACCGCCTCTCAACCTAAACTTGTAACCTTTTGTTGTAGGTTGCCCCACAAGGAGAAACATTTGGTCCAGGTTTACTTTATCAATCCCTTTTAGTATTTCATATACCTTGATCAGATCCCCTCTCATCCTCCTGAACACCAGCGAGTACAAGCCCAAACTATTTAATCTCTCCTCATACGTCGACCCATTCATCCCCAGAATCAATCTGGTGAACCTCCTCTGAACTGCCTCCAATGCCACCACATCCTTCCTCAAATAAGGGGACCAGTACTCCAGATGTTGTCTTGCAAACACCCTATATAACTGCAACAACACTTCTCTACTTTTATACCCCAGTCCTTTTGCAACAAATGCTAACATTCCATTTGCCTTTATTGGCTGATGAGGAGAGACTGAGTAGACTGGGGCTATATTCATTGGAATTCAGAAGAATGAGGGGAGATCTTACAGAAACATATAAGATTATGAAAGGAATAGATAAGATAGAAGCAGGGAAGTTGTTTCCACTGGCGGGTGAAACTAGAACTAGGGGGCATAGCCTCAAAATAAGGGGAAGCAGATTTAGGACTGAGTTGAGGAGGAACTTCTTCCCACAAAGGGTTGTGAATCTGTGGAATTCCCTGCTCGGTGAAGCAGTTGAGGCTACCTCATTGAATATTTTTAAGGCAAGGATAGATACATTTTTGAACAGTAAAGGAATTAAGGGTTATGGTAAGCGGGTGGGTAAGTGGAGCTGAGTCCACAAAAAGATCAGCCATGATCTTATTGAATGGCGGAGCAGGCTCGAGGGGCCAGATGGCCTACTCCTGCTCCTAGTTCTTATGTTCTTATTACACGCTGCATCTGCATATTGACTTTCTGAAGAGTGGTAGTGACCCCTCAAACCACTATGTTTGATCTGTACTCCGGCAGCTTTGTCTGTTCTATTTTGTTTTGTTCCTTTAAACACAGATTCAATTTAAAACAAATACAGAATTAGATGTTTGTCTTTAACAAGCTCATGCTACACAGGCCTCATCTAATGATGAAATCCGACTTTTTATTCACTACACTTTTTCATGCTTTGGAAACCATAAAACAAATTTTAAAATTAGAAGTTTTATTGCATTAATAGGATTAGTTTTGCAAATAAGTCATTTTTAAATTTTTTTACCAGTTTCTGGTAAAAAGGAGATTAAAATAATTAGCGACAAATGCAGAATTAATCTGAGCTGATTTCCCCAAAGTAGTAAGGAATATATTGCCAATCTGTGACAAAACTGTGGCAATTTTAAATTACCTCGCATCTGTTTTATAATGTGAGTATTGTACAACTAAACAGTAATGTGATATTAAAGTCAGTACAATTACGTAACTCATCTTTTGAAGTACTAGTATAAAGAAGTCAAAAATTGTGAAGGATTTATTCACACAGTGCCAAATTCCTCCAGTAACTTAGTTAAAATAACTCTTTCACAATATATAAACACATTTTATATAACAGCCTAGCATACGAATTTATGTAACTGAACGTACGGTTTTACCAGAAAAACTGTTTGCAAAATATTAATTTTTATACCATAGAACTATAGAAATGTTACAGCACAGAAGAAGGCCATTCAGCCCATCTTGTCGAAGCCAGCCTGAGGACACCTCGGGTACCCTTTCTTATCCCATCTTCCTGCACTCGGCCCATAGCCCTGTAGCTTACAACACAGATGCAGATCCAGGAACTTTTAAAAAGAGTTTAGGGTCTCTGTCTTCACCCCAACTCAGGCAGCAAAGTCTAGACACCCACCACCCACTGCGTAAAAATGTCCTTCCTCATGTCCCTTCTACAATAACTGCCACTTATCTTGAATCTATGTCCTCTGGTTCTAGAATTCTCCACCAAGTGAAACAATTTTATCCTGTTCACTCTTTCTCTTCCCCTCATAATTTTGTACAGCTCTATCAAGTAACCCACAGCCTTCTTTGTTGTAAGGAAAATAACCCCAACCTATCCAATCTCTCCTCACTGCTACACTTTTCTAGCTCTGATAACGTTCTTGTGAACCTCCTCTGCACTCTCTCCAGAGCAATTACGCCCTTTCTGTAATATGGTGACCTGAACTGCACACAATACTCCAGTTGTGGCCTTACCAGTGTTTTGTCACTTAAGGAAAGGAGATAGGCTCAGTAACATTTTTAGAATGATGTCATCAAAACAGTTTATAATGCATTAAATGTTCACAAATCTTTTTAAAAGAAAAAATCTGCAAACCACTTGTTCAATTCTTTCACAGATTGAGTGCAATCGATTCTGTCATTAGAGGACACCAATCCAGGTATTGCACATTTACATCATGATGACAATTAATGCAGCCTTCATAGAATCACAGGGGCCATTTGGCCCGTCAAGTCTGCACTGACTCTCTGACAGAGGGTCCCATCCAGGCCCTTTCCCATAACCCTACATGTTTACCCTGCTAATCCCCCTAATCTACACATCTTGGGATACTAAGGGGCAATTTAGCATTCCAATGCACCTAACCAGCACATCTTTGGAGTGTGGGAGGAAACTGGAGCACCTGGAGGAAACCCATGTAGACACGGGGAGAACATACAAACTCCGCACAGACAGTGACCCAAGGCTAGAATTGAACCCAGGTCCCAAGCACTGTGAGGCAGCAGTGCTAATCATTGTGCCATCTCAAACATGTCTGTGGCTGCTGCCTGAATGAACTCTTAACTCGAGAGAAAGGGAAAACTGGCAAATGTGTTGCTTAATTCTAGGAGTTTATAAATTAGTCCCACCAACATTTGTGATGCCTCTTATTCCTAATCTCCACTCACACTGATTCTATTTTCTGATCTTCTGAGCCAAGAGCTTTCTCATTACAGTCCTTATGTCATTATTTTCTATCTGGATATATCTCCTTTTCCATTCAGTTTATGTTTTTGAAATGTTGTGTAGTATGGAATATCTATTTTCTAAACTTGATCGCCTTCTAACCAACTCTCCATAATGGTGATGGTTCTGAACCAGTTATCTCTATCTCCGCCATTAGTTCACCTATCTTATTATGAATTCCATTTGCATTCAGATAAAGGACTTTTCATAGAAACACAGAAAAACTACAGCACAAAACAGGCCCTTCGGCCCCACAAGTTGTGCCGAACATATCCCTACCTTTTAGGCCTACCTATAACCCTCCATCCTATTAAGTCCCATGTACTCATCCAGGAGTCTCTTAAAAGACCTGATTGAGTTTGCCTCTGAAGGAGGAAATTTTCCAGAAAACCATATTTGTATCATCAAACATATTTTTATTGGACTAATTGGCACCACTCATAACGGGCCAACAATGCAGAGGGGCACCCCCGGATGGATATTCGATCGGGTCTCCCCCTGCACAGCTGAGAGACTCACGAATTTCAGAAACTACGGAAGATCCCTAATCTGCCTAGCAACAGCGCATAGCTGCATTTTAAACTGGCCAAGGACGATCAAGATCCCTATGAAACGAGACAGAGAGTGGGTTATCAAAACCAAGCTATCACTGAAATATTACCAATTCGGCCAAGGCAGACATAAAAATCTGATAAACTAAGAGATAAGGATAAAAGGTTAAGAATGAAATACTCCAGACACCCAACAGGACAGGATGACATTAACACTCAATCTCACAAGCAGGAAACACAGACACGGAACAATAGGATCAATTCAAATAAGAGGACACATAGAGATGATAATGGGAAACGCATTTAGACACCGGGGCAGGACCAAGTAATCCCATTAACACGAACACACACCATACAAATGCTAATCGATGAAACTTCCTAGGGACTTTTGAAACTGACAGACCACTTTATACATTGTGTAAAAAAAGCATAATCAAATGTTCCCGCGTGAATTTTGGATCCCTATAAAGATCCAGAGCTGATGTGATTTAATTGAGATCAACGTGGCCAAGCCACTGTTTCTGAGCTGGCTACGGGGGTCTCCCTGGGATCCCAGTAATTGTACAATAAAGACACGCTTTGAACCTTGATTTGCGACTCGACTTCTATTCTGCACTGGTAAAGGGATATTTCCCTACAACACCTCCACCACCACTGACGGCAGTTGATTCCACTCGCCCACCACCCTCTGTGTGAAAAACTTCCCCCTAACATTTCCCCTGTACCTACCCCCCAGCACCTTAAACCTGTGTCCTCCCGTAGCAGCCATTTCCACCCTGGGAAAAAGCCTTTGAGAGTCCACCCGATCTATGCCTCTCAACATCTTATATACCTCTATTAGGTCTCCTCTCATCCTACGTCTCTCCAAGGAGAAAAGACCGAGCTCCCTCAGCCTATCCTCATAAGGCATGCCACTCAATCCAGGCAACATCCTTGTAAATCTCCTCTGCACCCTTTCAATCTTTTCCACATCCTTCCTGTAATGAGGCGACCAGAACTGAGCACAGTACTCCAAGTGGGTCTTATATAGCTGCATCATTATCCCCGGACTCCTAAACTCAATCCCTCGATTGATAAAGGCCAGCACACCATCCGCCTTCTTAACCACCTCCTCCACCTGCGGGGCCGATTTTAGAGTCCTATGGACCCGGACCCCAAGGTCCTTCTGATCCTCTACAGTACTAAGAGTCTTTCCCTTTATATTGTACTCCTTCATCCCATTTGACCTGCCAAAATGGACCACGACGCATTTATCTGGGTTGAAGTCCATCTGCCACTTCTCTGCCCAGTCTTGCATCCTATCTATGTCCCTCTGTAATTTCTGACATCCCTCCAGACTATCCACAACCCCACCAACCTTCATGTCGTCGGCAAACTTACCAACCCATCCCTCCACTTCCTCATCCAGGTCATTTATGAAAATGACAAACAGCAAGGGTCCCAGAACAGATCCCTGGGGCACACCACTGGTGACCGACCTCCATTTAGAAAAAGACCCATCTATACCCACGCTGTGCCTCCTTTGGGCAGGCCAGTTCTGGATCCACAGGGCAGCAGCCCCTTGGATCCCATGCCCTCTCACTTTTTCTAGAAGCCTTGCATGGGGGACCTTATCGAACGCCTTACTAAAATCCATATAAACCACATCTACCACTTTCCCTTCGTCAATGTGTTTAGTCACATTTTTGAAGAACTCCACCAGGCTTGTAAGGCACGATCTGCCTTTGACAAAGCCATGCTGAGTATTCTTGAGCATACTAAACCTCTCTAAATGCTCATAAATCATGTCCCTCAGGATCTTCTCCATCAGCTTACCAACCACTGAGGTTAGAATCACCGGTCGGTAATTTCCTGGGCTATCCCTATTCCCCTTCTTGAAAATAGAAACCACATCCGCAATCCTCCAATCCTCCGGCACCTCTCCTGTCTCCATCGACGACGCAAAGATCATCGCCAGAGGCTCTGCAATCTCTTCCCTCGCCTCCCACAGTAACCTGGGGTACGTCCCATCCGGACCCGGCGACTTATCTATCTTGATGCCATTCAAAGATTCCAGCACAACCTCTTTGTTAAAGTCCACATACTCAATCTTTTCAGTCCACCGCAAGCCCGCAGTACATCCACCCAGGTCCTTCTCCTCTGTGAAAACCGAGGCTTTCCCGTCTTCACCTTTTATAGGCCCTATTCTTTCACGTCTCATCCCTTTACTCTTCACATATTTATAGAATGCCTTAGGGTTTTCCTTAATCCTACCTGCCAAGGCCTTCTCGAGACCCCTTCTGGTTCTCCTAATTTCCTTCTTTAGTCCCTTCCTACAAGCCGTATACTCATCTAGATCCCTATCTTCGCCAAGCTCTCTGAACCTTTTGTACACTTTCCTTTTCTTCTCGACTAGGTCCCGCACAGCTTTTGTGCACCACAGTTCCTTTAACCTACCAACTCCTCCCTGTCTGCTCGGAACGTTGTCCTGTAGAACTCTAGACAGACATTCCTTGAAAAATGGCCACCTCTCTTCAGTACATTTCCCCGAGAATACCTCCTTCCAATTTACTCCTCTAATTTGCTGCTTTATGTCTTCATATTTCCCCTTACTCCATATAAACGCTTTCCTAGCTTGCCTGATCCTCTCTTTTTCCAATGCAAGCATAAAGGAGATAGAGTTATGATCGCTATCCCCAAGATGCTTTCCCACTGAGAGATCTGACACCTGTCCAGGTTCATTGGTCAGTATCAGATCAAGTACAACCTCTCCTCTTGTAGGCTTGTCCACATGCTGTGAGATATTGCACTTTGGAAGGACAAACCAAAGAAGAACGTACAGGGTAAATGGTAGGACTCTGAAGAGTGCAATTGAACAGAGGGATCTGGGAATACAGGTACAGAATTCCCTAAAAGTGATGTCACAGGTGGATAGGGTCATAAAGAGTGCCTTTGGTACATTGGCCTTTATAAATCGGAGTATCGAGTATAAAAGTTGGAATGTTATGGTAAGGTTATATAAGGCATTGGTGAGGCCGAATTTGGAGTATTGTGTACAGTTTTGGTCACCTAGTTACAGGAAGGATGTAAATAAGATTGAAAGAGTGCAGAGAAGGTTCACAAGGATGTTGCCGGGACTTGAGAAGCTGAGTTACAGAGAGAGATTGAATAGGTTGGGACTTTATTCCCTGGAGCGTAGAAGATTGAGGGGAGATTTGATAGAGGTGTATAAGATTTTGATGGGTATAGATAGAGTGAATGCAAGCAGACTTTTTCCACTGAGGCTAGGGGAGGAAAAAACCAGAGGGCATGGGTTAAGGGTGAAAGGAGAAAAGTTTAAAGGGAATATTAGGGGGGGCTTCTTCACGCAGAGAGTGGTGGGAGTGTGGAATGAGCTGCCGGATAAAGTGGTAAATGCTTTTAACATTTAAGAAAAACTTGGACGGGTTCATGGATGAGAGGGGTGTGGAGGGATATGGTCCAAGTGCAGGTCAGTGGGACTAGGCATAAAATGGTTCGGCACAGACAAGAAGGGCCAAAAGGCCTGTTTCTGAGCTGTAATTTTCTATGGTTCTATGGTTCTATGCTGTGTCAGGAAACCCTCCTGAACACACCTAACAAACTCCTCCCCATCCAATCCCCTTACCCGAGGGATATTCCAATCTATGTTTGGGAAATTAAAGTCTCCCATCACAACAACTCTGTTATTATTGCAACTCTCCAGGATCTGTTTCCCTATCTGCTCCTCCACCTCCCTGTTACTATTGGGCGGCCTATAGAAAACTCCCAGCAAAGTGATCGACCCCTTCCCACTCCGAACTTCCACCCACAGAGACTTTGTAGACAATCCCTCCACAGCATACACCTTCTCTACAGCTGTGACACTATCCCTGATCAGCAGTGCCACTCCACCCCCTCTCTTGCCTCCTTCCCTGTCCTTCCTGAAACATCTGAATCCCGGCACCTGGAGTATTCAGTCCTGTCCCTGAGACATCCAAGTCTCTCTTTTCATTTTAGTTTTTGCCACCTTTGCATGGACCTTATTTGCTGATTCATTATTACAATGAAAATCTCTCTGTGTCTTCCTGTCCAACTCTGCTTGTCAAATTCCAAATGTTAATCTGTTAGAGTTTGAGAAATATTTACCAGAGACATCACACTTGCCCAAATCCTCAATTTCTGCCAATAGACTATCCACTAATATTCATTATAAGCCCACAGCTACCTTGACGACGCTTCCTTATAGCCTACATCCTGTAAGGATTCTATTCCATTCTTTCAGTTTCTCCATCTCCAATGCGTCCACACCACCATTTCTGAGATGTCTTCATTTTTCCTCAGCCGAAGATTCTCTCCCACCATGGTTAACAGTGCCCTCTACCATGTCTGCCTCATTGTCTACACCTCTGCTCTCATCCCTTCCCTCTCCCCCCAGAACCACAGTGGGGTTTCCTTTGTCCTTAACTTCCACCCACTAGCCTCCCTGCTCAATGAGCATTTTCTACTGTTTCTGCCACCTGTCCAAAGGGAACAATTCAGCTACGGCCCTCGGAGTATAGGAAGTACAAGAGGGAACTAAAGGAAGCAATTAGAAGAGCAAAAAGAGGGCATGAAACAGGTGAACAGGATTAGGGAGAATCCTAAGATATTTTATAAATACATTAAAGGGAAGAGGTTAACCAGGGAAAAGAGTAGGACCCATTGGGGACCAAGGGGGCAATGTGTGTGTGAAGCACAGGACATTGGAAGGGTGTTAATTGAACACTTCTTTTCAGTCTTCACTCAGAAAAAGGAGAACATAGGTACAGAATTCAGGAAAAGGGACTGCGAGGAAGTTGCATAGTTTGACATAGGAAATGGGGAGGTACTGGAGGCTCTGACAAGCTTAAAAATGGACAAATCCCCAGGCCCGGATGAATTGCTGTGGGAGGCAAGGCAGGAAATTGCAGAGGCTCTGACACAAATTTTTAGTTCCTCTCTATTCACGGAGATAGTGCCAGAGGACTGATGTGGTTCCACTTTTCAAGAAAGGTGGTAGAGATGAACCAGAAAATTACAGACCAGTGAATCTCCAGTGGTAGGGAAACTACTGGAGACAATTCTGAAGGAGAGAATTAATATCCACTTGGAAAGGCTTGGGTTAATTAGGAATAGTCAGCATGGCTTTGTCAGAGGGAGGTCATGTCTAACAAATTTGTTAGAATTTTTTGAAAATGTAATCAAGTGTGTGGATGAGAGTTCAGATGATGTCGTTTATGTAGATTTTAGCAAAGCTTTTGACAAGGTCCCACACAGGAGACTGATTGAGAAAGTTAAAGCAGATGGAATTCACAGAAACTTGGCAAGGTGGATTAAAAACTGGCTTAGTAATAGGGCACAAAGGGTGGTGGTAGAAGGCTGTTTGAGTGACTGGAGGCTGGTGTCCAGTGTACAACAAGGATCAGTACTGGGACCCCTATTGTTTGTTATATACATAAATGATATTGATGAAAATGTGGAGGAAATATTAAGCAAGTTTGCAGGTGACACCACGATGGGTAGGTGGTGAATAGTGAAGAAGATGGCCATTGGTTACAAGAAGGTAAGTGTTGCTTACAGGAAGATAGGCTGGTCAGATGGGCAGTGCAGTGGCAGACGATATTTAACCATAAATGCGAGGTGATGCACTTTGGAAGAACAAAGAGGATGAGGAAATATTTAATGAATGGCAGAACACTGGGATGCTCAGAGGGACAGATGGATCTTGGGGTACTTATTCACAGATCCCTGAAGGTTGCAGAGCAAGTGAATAGGGCAGTTAAGAAGGCATATGAGACACTTCCTTTTATCAGTCATGGCATAGAGCAAGGAGGTAATGTTGGAGTTGTCCAGAGTGTTGGTTAGGCCACAACTGGAGTACTGTGTGCAGTTCTGGTCACATAACTATAGGAAGGATGTAATTGCATGAAAGCGGGTACAGAGGAGATTCACCAGGATGTTGCCTAGGATGGAGCATTTGAGCTATAAGGAGAGACTAGATGGGCTTGGATTGTTTTCATTCGAGCAGAGAAGGCTGAGGGGGGACATGACTGAAGTGTATGAGGGGTATGGACAGCTGTTTCCATTGGTTGAGGGGTCAATCACGAGGGGGCGTAGCTTTAGGGTGAGGGGTAGGCGATTCAGAGGGGAGATTCAGAGGGGATTTGAGAAAAAATTCTTTCACGCAGTGGGTGGTGGGAATCTGGAATGCAGTGCCTGGGAAGGTTGCGGAGGCCAGAAATCTTACAACCTTTAAAAAGTATTTGGATTAACACTTGAAACATCATAACATTCAAGGATATGGGACAAGTGCTGGAAAATGGTAGTTATTGTTGGTGCAGAGTCAATGGGCTGAAGGGCTTTTTCTGCACTGTACGATTCTATGACGCTGCGACAACGGATGAATGAACACCGCTCGACAATCACCAGGCAAGACTGTTCTCTTCCTGTTGGGGAGCACTTCAGCGGTCACGGGCATTCGGCCTCTGATATTCGGGTAAGCGTTCTCCAAGGCGGCCTTCGCGACACACGACAGCGCAGAGTCGCTGAGCAGAAACTGATAGCCAGGTTCCGCACACACGAGGACGGCCTCAACCAGGATATTGGGTTTATGTCACACTATTTGTAACTCCCACAGTTGCGTGGACCTGCAGAGTTTCACTGGCTGTCTTGTCTGGAGACAACACACATCTTTTTAGCCTGTCTTGATGCTCTCTCCACTCACATTGTTTCGTTTCTTAAAGACTTGATTAGTTGTAAGTATTCGCATTCCAACCATTATTCATGTAAATTGAGTCTGTGTCTTTATAAGCTCTGTTTGTGAACAGAATTCCCACTCACCTGAAGAAGGGGCTTAGAGCTCCGAAAGCTTGTGTGGCTTTTGCTACCAAATAAACCTGTTGGACTTTCACCTGGTGTTGTTAAACTTCTTACCGATTCTATGACTCCAGTGTGATGCCACCACCAAACACACCTTCCTCTCCCCTTTCAGCATTCCAGAGAGATTGCTCCCTCCATGATATCCAAGTCCACTCCTCAGTCATCCCTGACCCCCTATCCTCTTCACCAGCATCTTTCCATGCAAACACAGGAGATGTACGACCTGCCCTTTTGCCTCACACTCTGTTCACTGTCCAAGGCTCAAAACACTCCTCCCAGGTGAAGCAGTAATTTACATGCACTTCTTTCAATTGTATTTGTCACTCACAATGTGGTCTCCTCTATACGGGGAGATCCAAACGTCGACTGGGTGACTGCTTTGCAGAACATCTCTATTCAGTCCACAGGCGTGACCCAGAGCTTTCTGTCAACTTAAATGTCCACCAAGCTCTCACACTGACATCGATATCCTTGGCTTGCTGCACTGTTCCAATGAATCTCAAAGAGCTTCTCTCTTTACATTCAGAGAGTCGCAGACTTGCTCCAGGCACATCTTTTGATTCTTTGTTTCTTTACTGCCAAGTCAACTCTTTTGTCTCTCATCTTCCATCCTATGGCAGACCTTCCTGTTGTCCTTATCCCACCAACCTCAGCTTTAGCATTTCAAACATTTCCCAGTTCATTGGCCGGAATCATTAGCTCCGGCCTGGATTTTTAATGAGTTCAGTTGATTCAGGAATCCTTTAAAAATGGTGGTGGGTCCCAATTCCAGGATTCCCGACTCCATTCCCAGGATATCTAATTTTTGGGATTGTCTTTAAAGAGTGCAAGCTGGTTCCTGTCAAAAACTCGTATCCTGACCTGGCTGGCTTCATTGCAGAGACAGGCATGTCCTACTGCTCCACATGGAGTCAAGCCAGGTTTTTCAGAGTCACAGTTCATGGCCACTTAGAGGAGTTGTGAACTTAGTCTGCATGATGGGGCTTTTCAAAAGGTAAGATCAAAAGGTCCCCCTCAAGTCCAATGCCACATTACACTCCCTCAGGCTCCTCAAATTCTCATGTCTCTTATGCCAAGCTCTACCCTTCAACCCACCCCTTGCATCCCCTCATGCCCCACAACAACTTCTGTCCTTCCACCCACCCCCTCGCCAAGCTTTTCTCAGAAGGACATATTGGCTTTGGAAGGAATGCAGCATAGGTTTATAGGAATGATTCCTGGACTTCAGGGTTTTAATTATGAGGAGAGATTATACAAATTAGACCTGTTTGCTCTAGAATTTAGAAGGCTAAGGGGTGATCTGCTCAAAGTCCTCAAGATACCAACAGGAAAAGACAGGGTAGATAAAGATAAATTATTTCCACTGGTTGGAGATTCTAGAATTATTGGACATAACCTAAAAATTAGGACCAGACTGTTCAGGAGAGATGTTGGGAAGCATACAAAGGGTGGTAGAGGTTTGGAATTCCTTTCCACAATGGCAGTTGATGCTAGATCAGTTGCTATCTTTAAATCTGGGATAGATAAATTTTTGTTAAGCAAAGGTATTGAGGAATAAGGGCCAAAGGCGGGTGCATGGAGCTAGGGCACAAATCAGCCACGATATCATTAAATGGCAGAACAGGCTTGATGGGCTGAATAGCCTACTCCTGTTCCTATGTTCCTAAGTTACTAAGGACCCACCCCGCTCATGCTCCTCATGCCCCCTATGCCAAGCACTGGTACTTCCATGTCCATAGACTCACTGTACTCTTTCTAGAATCAATGAACACCATACCGTATAGTGTCACGTGGGGAAAACAGCTTTAAAAAATTTAACCCATTGATAACTTTTTCTTATGCATCAAAAAAGTATAGACAGCAAACTAATAAAAATGTAAATCATCCAGGCCCTTTGAGGTTTCAAAAATCACAAACCCCAAACGCTTGAAGCCACTTAACCCATGTCAATAAACATTGTGAAATTGCTTTTTAAAGTTTATTTATTAATGTCACAGGTAGGCTGACATTAACACTGCAATGAAATTACTGTGAAAATCCCCTAGTTGCCACACTCCGGCGCCTGTTTGGGTACACTGAGGGAGAATTTAGCATGGCCAATGCACCTAACCAGCATATCTTTCGGACTGTGGGAGGAAACCGGAGCACCCAGAGGAAACCCACGCAGACACGGGGAGAACATGCAGACTCTGCACAAAGAGTGACCCAAGCCAGGAATCGAACCCAGTTCCCTGATGTTATGAGGCAGCAGTGCTAACCACTATGCCACCATGCCGTCAATACTTCAAAAGTAGTGGTTGTGTGATACCAGGTATGTAGGTAGTACAGCCCTGGTAGATTGTATCAAGCAGCACATCCTTTTGGTTGTTCACAACAGGCAAAGTATTAATCATAGTCAACCAGCCTGTTCTTCAGAACAAACTGTCCAACACTCGATGCAATTCTTTGATTGGAGAACACCTATGCTTGACAAACCTACTGGAATTCCTCGAGGATTTAACTAGTAGGGTTAACAATGGAGAGCCAGTGGATGAGATTTATTTGGACTTTCAGAAGGCTTTCAACAGGATCTCACATAACAGACTATTATGTAAAGTTAAAGCACATGGGATTGAGGGTCATGTATTTAGACGGATAGAAAACTGGTTGGCAGTCAGGAAACAAAGAGTGGGAATAAACGGGTCATTTTCCAAATGGCAAGCAGTGACTAGTGCGATCAGGGATCGGTGCTAGGACTCCAGCTGTTCTCAATGTATATTAGTAATTTAGATGAGGGAACTACTTTAATATTTCCAAATTTGCAGATGACACAAAGCTGGGTGGGTGGGTGAGCTGTGAAGAGGACGCAGAGATGCTTCAGTGTGATTTGGACATGTTGAGTGAGTGGTAAAATGGATGGTCAATGCAGTATATTGTGGGTAAATATGGTTATCCACGTTGGTAGTAAAAAGAGGAAGGCAGATTATTATCTGAATGGCTATCGATTGAGGGAGGGGGATGCGTAATGAGACCTGGGTGTCCTTATACACCAGTCACTGAAAGTAAGCATGTAGGTGCAGCAGGTTTGCTCCACATGAGCTCATCTGCATTTTTTTCCGATGGGGGACACACCCAGCTGCACCAATAGCCAACACTCCAGCTTTCCCGCTGCTGTGGACACCTAGTCCCTATTCAGTAGAACCGCGGCCAAAATGTCATTTACTGTCTCTGCTGTTTCTTTATTTCCCATTCAAGTTCTCCCTGTCTCATGTTACTTCTTCTTTCTCACAGCTCTTACGATCTGTTTTTATATTCCTTGTTGGTTTACTGTCTATTTCCCCTCTGTTGGTATCATTATTCAATATGTAGCACCACTCTTGTCTCCAAGTCAGAAGGTTGTGAGATCAAGTCACACTCCGTCCTGTACATGAGCACAAATATCAAGGTTGACATTGCAGGGAGTATGATACAATTGGGGCTTCAATCTTTCAGATGAGACATTGATCCAAGCGCCTGCGTTTCCTCTCAGGTAGATGGAACAGATCCCTGATACTATTTCAAACAAGAGTAGGTGAGTTACCCTGGAGATCCTGGGCAATATATATCCTTCAAACAGCAGCAAATAAAACAGATTATGTGGTCATTTCCAGCTTGCTGTTTGTGTGGGAGCTTGCAATGCACAATTTGGTTGCCATGTTTCCTACATTATAGCAGTGTCTGCACTTTGGGACTGTAAAGTAATTTGCGACATCCTATGGTTGGGAAAAGCACTAAATAAATGCAAGTTTGTCTTTCTTACTTTCTTTGTGGATTTCTTGGTCATCCTTTGCTGACCCTCCCAATCCTTCGGCTTACTATATTTTCCTGCAATGGTGGGCAGGATTTTACAGCCTTGCTTGAGCGAGACCGGAAATTCCCACCTGAGGTCAACAGATATTGCCATTCTCCACCCCTTGCCCGCTCTGATTCCGTGGTCGGTGAAGTGGTAGAATTCCGGCGACTGACTCTTTGAATCCATACTTCCATAGTTATCCATGATTCTACCACTTCTTAGCAATATCCCTAAAAAATTCAGGAACTCAGCTCCAATTGGAAGTTCCCCTCCCAATCACTCACCATCCTGACTTTGGAAATATATCACACAGAAAAACAGAAAATGCTGGAAAATCTCAGCAGGTCTGACAAATTTCTGTGGAGAGAGAATAGAGCCAACGTTTCAAGTCTGGATGACCCTTCGTCAGAGCTGATCATCCAGACTTGAAGCATTGGCTCTATTCTCTCAGAGTGGGTCAGAGCTTCATCAGGGCTCTGACCAAGGGTCATCCAGATTGGAAATGTTGGCTCCATTCTCTCTCCACAGATGCTGTCAGACCTGCTGAGATTTTCCAACATTTTCTGTTTTTGTTTCAGATTCCAGCATCCAGAAAGATTCGCTTTTACCTTTGGAAATGTATCACCGTTCCTTTATTGTTGCAGGGTCACAAACATGGAACTCCCTTCCTAACAGCAGTATGGGAGTACCTACAACATGTGGACTGCAGGGATTCAAGAAGGCAGCTCACCATCACCTTCTCAAAGGCAATCAGGGATGGGCAATAAAGACTGGCCTGGCCAACGATGCCCATACCTCTTGAATTAATAAAAAAATACATCATTAACCCTGCCACTAGGCAGGCAACACAGCCTTTGGGAGCCCCGGTTGTGGCTGCGGACAATAGTGTCAATTCCCCTAATGATGCCATCTCCTACAAATACCATTTTCCTAGTGTGCTCCACCCAACCCACCACTCCCACCCCCACACTTGAATGGCTTCCTGTAGCAGAGTGCTGTTGTCAATTTACCCATCCTCCTTGTCGTCTTTGTTCTTATCAACACCAGGAGCAAATCCTTGTCCATCTCTGCGTCTGAGGCTCCTTTACCTAGCTTAAGTATTAGTTAGATCTTCAGCCCCTGACCACTAACCAAATCCTAAATCATTACCTAACCTATGGGATGTGGCCACGCTGGATTAAAATTTCCGAGTAACGCGCTTCCTCCCTGACGTTTCGCCATGTCAGCACCTCAAACTCCAGCTCATCAACTCTGAGCAGAATTTCCTCACATTTCAGATACTTGCTGTCAAGGTGGTTGCCTGGGATCACGATGCTCTTTACAAATTTCTTCATGCCACAGATAAAGCACAGTTCCTCCACTGCTATCTCCAATCATAAGAACATAAGAACTAGGAGCAGGAGTAGGCCATGTGGCCCCTTGAGCCTGCTCCACCATTCAATAAGACTATGGCTGATCTTTTCGTGGACTCAGCTCCACTTACCCGTCTGGTCACCATAACCCTTAATTCCTTTACTGTTAAAAATGTATCTATCCTTGCTTTAAAAACATTCAATGAGGTAGCCTCAACTGCTTCACTGGGCAGGGAATTCCGTAGATTCACAACCCTTTGGGTGAAGAAGTTCCTTCTCAACTCAGTCCTAAATCCCCCTTATTTTGAGGCCATGCCCCCTTGTTCTATTTTCACCTGCCAGTGGAAACAACCTCCCTGCTTCTATCTTATCTATTCCCTTCATAATCTTATATGTTTCTATAAGATCCCCTCCTCATTCTTCAATCTCGGTTTATATTTAATTAACTAAAGTTTTTGTAATTAATCCATTCAGTTTATCTTTAATTCTTTATTAACTAATTAATTTAACTACTATCAATTAGTAATTTAGTAAAATATTCATTATTGGTTCCAAGGTACTCATTTGCACCACTATTTGTATTTAGTTTTAGGTAATTGCTTTTAATCTGTTTTAAGGTTTTCTTATAACACACTAGCTTGCAACATTGATAACATTTTAAATACACTCCCTCAGGCTGACACAAACCACTGCAAAGTGTTGAAGGCAAAAAGGAAATCACACGCCCTCTGCACCAAATTCTCATTGGTTATCACATTCTCAGCTTCCACGCTGCCCATGATGCACTCAGTTAATGTTTTGATCTGTGGTCGCACATTGTGCTGGAGCTCATTGCTGTTGATCATTTCAGCCGATGATTCATCTCCAAACCAGGCTGGTGATTCTCATATGACCAATAAAGAATATTCCCCCACACGCAGGATGTCAGATTGACCTGTTCTTCCCTTGGGCGCTCTTTCTGCTAACTGGATACCACTTGCTCCAAGCTCTGCCGTGCCATCATGCATCTCTTCTTCTCCTGTCACAAGCCATCATGCTCTCATACGTCGGTTGAGTTGCCACATTTTCTTTTCGATCGTTCTTTAGACGATCCCATATCTTTTGAACTGAACGCTACAAGATCATTAGCAAGCTTCAGCTCACTGCAGCATATCTCAGGAAATGAAGCATTCAGACTTGGTGATCAGACCACCTTAGGGGCAGATCCTTTATTTACTTATGGGATGTAGGTATCACTGGCAATGGCGGCATTTATTGCCCATCCCTAATTGCCCTTGTTAAAGTGGCCTTTTTTAAACTGTTGCATTCTGTTCAGGGTAGGTACACCCAGAGTGTTGTAGGTAATTCCAAGATTATGGGTGGAATTTTCTCAGAAAAATTCCGAGTGGAAAACGAGCTGGAAAATGGGATGTTCACTTGTTCATTATTCCAGTGAGGTAAGTGATGGTAATTTACAGCACTCTGTGCAATACAGAGGCCGCAATGTGAATCTCACTAGTAGGTGCAGAGGTGCCCTGAATTGTCATTCTCCCCACCACCACAGACATCGACCCCCACCCCTGCCACGGACATCAAACCCTCACCCACCACGGACCACCCCCTATCGCTGCCCAACCCCCGATCACCACCCCTGCCGATCGCACCCCCACGATCACTGCTCCCCTGATCAGCCCCAAACCCCGATCGCTGCCCCCACCCCTCGATGCAGAGTTCCCCCTTCCCTCCCCTCTTACCCACCTCCTCCATCAGTGGCACTGCCTGGCCCTCCCCAAACACCCGGGGGCTTCAATGGCTTCCGCTCCCACTGGTGAGGCCATCACATCTGGTCCCCGTTGGTGGGAATCATCTGTGATCCTCGCTGGTGAGGACCTCAACCGGTGAGGTGGGAAAGGTGAGTGAGCCTGGACCATTGCGTAAAACATGTCATTAATATTTCAATCAGGCTTGTGCCCTTCCTGGGCATGAGGCTGATTTCACCGGCAGAACGGGGTCGGCAGTATCGCGAGAGGCGAGAAATTGGGCACAAACCCGATTTTTTGACTCTCGCTCGTATTTCCTGCTGTACTGCCCTATTCGACCAGCGCAGTGGGGTGGAAAAAACCCGCCCTATAGTCCAATGACAATTGAGGAACAGGGATTTAGTCCCAAGTCAGGATGTTGTGTGAGTTGGAGGGAACCTGGCAGGTGGCGATGTTCCCATGTGATGCGCGTTATCACACACGAGAGATGCGCGTTATCACACACGAGGCTTGAGATGCTCAAGGAAATAAAGGCTTTTATTTACTATTACAACGAAGCTACCATGTATAGTACACGATCCCAGACTGAGGGGTCCCAGACAGAGCAGTGACCTTTATACTTCTCCCAGGAGGCGGAGCCCGACTGGGATGTACCATAATAACTATAATACAGGTGTAACAGCCCAACCCTAACCCCAACAGCAACAAGTAGAACAACCCATCCCTAACCCCAACAGCAACATATATACATACTCGTAGTACTGGCCAGACCCTGGCTCAGTACTACCTAGTGGGAACCAACGATGGTTCACCACACCATGTGTCACCTGTTCTTGTTCTTCTTGCTCATAGAGGTTGCCTGGAGGTTGCAGGTGCTGTCAAATAATGCTTAGTGAGTTCGGCAGTACATCCTGTAGACAGCGCACAGTGCTGCCACTGGTGGAGGGAATGAATGTTTAAAGTGGGGTGAGTACCAATTAAGCAGGTTGCTTTGTCCCATTCAACCTCTTGAGTGTTATCAGAGCTGAACTCTTCCAGGCAAGTGGAAAATATTTAATCACACCCCTGACCTGGGTCTTGTAGATGGAAATATTCCTCAAATTCTTGAGGAAATGTTTTGGGGAATTAGGAGGTGAATCAATTGCCGCAGACTTTCCACCGCTTATCAGCTTGTGCAGCCAGAGTATTTATGTGGCAGGTGCAGTTAAATTCCTGATCAACAGTAGCCAGAATGTTGATAAAAGCAAATTACTGCGGATGCTGGAATCTGAAGCCAAAAGAGAAAATGCTGGAAAATCTCAGCAGGTCTGGCAGCATCTGTAAGGAGAGAAAAGAGCTGACGTTTCGAGTCCAGATGACCCTTTGTCAAAGCTGAATGTTGATAATGGGCAATTCAGTGATGGTAATGCCTTTGAATGTCAAGGGCAATGGTTAGATTCCCGCTTGATGGAAATATTATTGCCTGACATTTGTGTGGTGCAAATGTTATTTGCCACTTGTCAGTCCATGCCTGAATGCTGTCCTGGTCTTGCTGAAGGTGGACTGGAGTACTTCATTAGCTGAGGAGTTATGAATGGAATTGAATATTGTGCAATCGTCAGCAAGCATCTGCCCCTCTGGCCTCATAGTGGAGGGAATGTCTTTGATGAGGCAGCTGAAGATGGTTGAGCCTAGATCACTGCCCAAGTTCCTGGAGAACACCTGCAAAAATATCCTGGGCTAAAATGATTGACCTCCAACAACCAAAATCATCTAGTTTAATGTTCAGTATGACTCCAACCAGTGGAGAAATTTTCCATTAATTCCAATTGACTTCAGTTTTACTAGGGTTTCTTGGTGCCACACTCAGTCAAATGCTGCCTCGATGTCAATGTCATGGGCGGCATGGTGACACAGTGGTTAGCACTGCTGCCTCACAGTGCCAGGGACCCGGGTTCAATTCCTGGTTTGGGTCACTGTCTGTGTGGAGTTTGCACGTTCTCCCTGTGTCTGCGAGGATTTCCTCCGGGTGCTCCGGTTTCTTCCCACAGATGTGCGTGTTCAGTGGATTGGCCATGCTAATTTGCCCTTTCGTGTCAGGGGGACTAGCTAGGGTAAATGCATGGGGTTATGTTATTGCTAGGGTTTATCAGTATTAATAAGGTTTATTAATAGCAGTAAGGTGTATTAGTATTAGAAAAGCTTTATTGGTGAGACATGGGAAGAAGGAGTTGGAGAATCTAATGTTTATTTTATTTTTAAGTGTATTTAATGTTTAAAATGGTACGCTAAGTGGTGCTGAGGAGAGGCATTAATTAAAACATAACTGAGAAAATAAGTAATTACTGAGCTGGAGATTGGCAGGAAGGAGCAGGAACTTAGCAGGAAATAAAAAGCAAGCAGCAGGAGTGGAACACAGACAAAGTTCAAACTGTGATGTTTGAAATAAAAGGTGATGTTGGCACAGGGGAAGGAGCTGATACGTGAATTTCTATTTTCTAGTCTCCCGTTTATAATAAATAGTCTGTGAAGCAAATAAAGTTAACATATGGCAGGGCGGTTTGGCACGTGAAATGCTCATCCTGTGACATGTGGGAAGTCAGGGATATGCCCTGTGGCCCAGATGACCACACGTGCAGGAAGTGTAACCAGCTGCAGAAACATGAGCTCCAGGTTTTGGAGCTTGAATGATGGCTGCAGTTGCAGTGACACACATCTGGAAGGCGAGAACTATGAGGATTACATGTTCAGGGTTACACTACAGATTAAAAGAGTGCAGGCTGTAAAAGAATGGGTGACAGTCCAAGAGGACTAGACAGGTTGTGCAAGAGCCTCATGAATCCAATTCATTCACTAACTGGTTTTCCATTTTGGATACTGGAGAAGGAGATGGTTCCTCAGAGGTGTGCAGCCAAAGCCAAATCCTTGGCACCAAGGGTAATACAGCTACATAGGGGAGTGATGAAGAAGAATGGAAAAGCAGTGGTGGTTTGGAGATTCAATAGTTATGGTTTCGGAATCTGTAGATGCAATTCCAGGATGGTATATTGTCTCCCTGGTGTCAGGGTCAAGGATGTAACGGACCAGCTGCAAGACATTCTTCTGGGGGCTGGTGAACAGTCAGAGGCCATGTTCCATATTGGTACTGAAAACATGGGTAGAAAGAGGTCCTGAAAGCAGATTTTAGAAAGCTCAGAAAGACATTAAAAAGCAGAATAATAAGACAGTATCTTAGGATTACTCCCAATGCCTTGTGCTAAAAACAGGAGGATAGAGCAAATGAAAGCCTGGCTGGAGAGATGGTGCAGGAGGGAAGGGAGGCTTTAGATATCTGAAGCATTGGTGGTGGTTCTGGGCCAGGTCTGCCCTGTACAAGAAGGATGGGTTGCAACTTAACAGAACCAGGCCCAATATCCTCACAGGGAGATTTTCGAGTGCTGTTGAGGAGGGTTTAAACTAGATGGTCAGGTGGTTGGAACCTGAGCTGCCTTGTCCCTCTCCTTTGAGGTCAGGAGGTTGGAACATGACTGAGAACTCAGATAGGAGAGAAACAACCCACCCAGACATCAATAACACTTACCCTGACCTCAAAGGGCTTGGGCCGCTGTCTGTGTGGAGTATGCACATTCTCCCATGTCTGCGTGGGTTTCCTCCGGGTTCTCCAGTTTCCTCCCACAGTGACAAATACATAAATAGGATGGGAATAAAGGGATATGATCACCGGAAGGGTAGGGGGTTTTAGTTCAGTCGGGCAGCGTGTTCGGTGTAGACTTGGAGGGCCGAAGGGCCTGTTACTGTGCTGTAATTTTCTTTGTTCTCTAGTCTAAAGATGCGCGGGTTAGGTGGATTGGCCATGCTAAATTGCCCCTTAGTGTCAGGGGGACTAGCTAGGGTAAATACATGGGGTATGGGGATGGGGCCTGGATGGGATTGTGGTTGGTGCAGACTTGATGGGCCGAATGGCCTCCTTCTACACTGTAGGATTCTATGATTATATATATGATCCTGAAGATGTGCATACGATGTTTGGATCGATCAGGAGGGGATTTGTGATAAACTCCAGAGAAAGTCTCCCACATCATTGTGCGTTTTTGCGCCCTTCACAAGCTGATGCTTCAAAGGGGGAATCACTTGCCAGAGGAAAAATGGAGGAGGATAAGAGCTCCTTGGACAATGAAGAGAAGGAGAGCCAGAAACCTAAAGAGGGAGATGAGGGTCAGCTTCCACATGGCACGCCATCAAGGATGCACGCTGTGGAAGACGTGCCTATGCCACATTGATAGCCACAAGGTTCCAGGAGCAGTAAGGTAAGGCCAAGGAGAGATGGCCACATTCCTCCTGTGCCTTAGTGCCTTGCCAATGCACTGAAAGGGAGTCACATTGAAAGCAAGTTCTGCATTCAGAATTGCATCTTCAAACCTCATGATTCAGCAGGCCAGGAGCTCTGGAAAGGTCAGTGGTGAACCCTGTATCCGTGCGCTCTGGGAAGTGAAAGCTAACACAACAGTGCAAACGTTGCACTTGATGCAGCTGTAGCCACCTTAATGACAAACTGCAGCTGATGGTGAAATGAGTGCATGCTTGGAGATGTCATCATCTCATCAGGTCTTGTCCTTTGGAGCTACCACTGAGGAGACACGACAGCTAATTCTTCCAGGCTGCTGAACAGCCCTCACACAAAGCTGTCTCTCAACAGTAAGGATTACAATTCAGATAGCATCCACTTCCAGTAAAGATTCTGACACATCGACCTGATATCACACAAGTGTCCGATAGCTATCTTGAGTGAGGTCAACTGTGAGGCTCATAAAGGGAGGCGATTACTGATTAGGAAGATGGCTCACCCTCTCTATAAGAGGGCACACAGATGGATATGCACACCATCAAATGACCAAACCATTCTCATTGACTTCAAATGTACTCACAAAAGTGCAAGATTTATACAGTGATTGAACACCCCAGAAGTGATGTTAATATTTCTCACATTTTCCTAACCCTACTAGTACACCTGGGTACTGCTCTGACAAGAGACAGCCTGCTGACTGTGATGGCCGGGATAGATGTGCTCTGGTGGCCCCACACCTGGAGGGCCCCAGCCTGATAAGGGGCTCTTGCACTCTCCCCCCCCATTCCCCCCGCTCCGGCCTGGCCAGCTGGAGTGGATGGGGTCACAGGAAGAAGGGGCTCAGAGCAGCTCAACAGCCTTGGAGTGTCCTGTGTGGAGGCTTCCAGAGTGTCTGACTGATTCTCATTCTCCTTGTGGGTGCCTGAGAGCTTCTCCTTGACTCCTTGAGGCGAAGGGGCACCCACAGGAAGGTCAAGGTGCCCGGCCCCTCTCTTACCTAGCCACTGATGGTCCGAGCGCAAATCTGGCAAAGCCTGCTGGAGAAGATGTGCAAGGCGGATGCCGCCCTTCGCATGGTGACCTCGAGGCGCTCGCTTAACTGAGCCATGACAGCAAGCAGAATGCTGAGGGACTCCTCCATCCATTGCTCCAGGCTGCTGAGGGATTCTCCCATCTGTGCCAGATCTTCCGGCCCCTGTCGATGCATCTCCAGCATTGTCTCAACGGCTACTCACAGAGGATTATCATCTGGCTTGGACTCAGCGCGTACCTGATCTCCAGCAGTCCCCTGAGTTCCAGAGACCTGGGCTGTCATTGCCTCCAACTGCTGCGGAGATATGTCACTGAGTGTTCTATAGAAAGTTGTCCTGAGCCTACTCTAGAACTATGACCCACCGAGGCACTTATCTCTGCTGCTGGGGGATCTTGGCTCCTCAGCAACTTCCTCTGAAGTGGACTGGGGACTGGGGCTTATGTTTGCCCTCTTGATGTGCCTGGACCGACTGGTGCCTGTAAGAGAGAGCAGACAGATTTAGTTCATGAGCAGGCAGAATACAAGATTGCATTTCATTCACTGTAAATGTCAAGACATGATCAATTCAAGGAGATCTCATCCATACTAGGTTGCCAGTAGAAGCCAATCTTGCCTTCCCCAGAGAAACAATCTCTGTCCTCCCCAGACAACTCTGCGGCATCTCCTTGAGTCCGGTGAGCTCTATCATGTTGGTCATCCCTCGTCCCACCTGGGATCTCTCCCTCCTGTTGAGGGCAAGCTTGGATCTGTATGAAGACAAAATGAGGGGATTGTGGGCTTTGATGTTCAGCCTTTTAATTGATCACAACTTTGTTTCCTTCAAGTAACCAGATCAAGTCACGGAATTTTTTTAAACAGTTGTTTTTTAATTCAGGCTATATAGTGAAAATGCTGGAAATTCACAGGTCAGAGCTGGTAACTAGCCAGAGTCCAAAATTCAGAAATACACAAGCAGTTATTGTTTCAAATTCAATTACAAGTAACCAGCATATACCAATCAAAGCATAGGAGTTATCTCTATCCTTTCATAGCTATTGATTAAGGTTCCATCATGCATAAGATGCAGCTATTAAAATCAAACACAATCAATACAAGCTTGCTTAATTATAATATTAATCAGCATGAAGACATGTTAGCTGACCTAATTTATCATTGTTACAAGTTATCATTGATGTCCCAGTTTGTGTCTGTGTATATCATTTCCTCCTACCAGGTCCAGATGTCTGATTTATTGAATTCTCTCAGACTAAAGGTCTTGGAGCTTATCTGTGAAGACTTTCATAAAGACCTCTGTGTTTTTCTCATAGCAGCTTATGTGATTTCTAAACTTCTGTGATTATTATCCCTTTCAAAGGTATATGATGAGAAAGGATGGGGCAGAGGTTAGAAAGCATACATACCTCCTGCATATAGTGAGCACTCCCCAGAAAGGACTGCGGGTGGAGATTGTGCAGCATGATAGATGAGATGCTGGTGATGTGAAAGGATCTGTGAGACAATCATGTGTCCCTCGTAACATTGTGCAAGAGCCCTGAAGAGTGTAGCCTTTTGAGTGCAAGCTGTCATGCTGAGAGTGTCATATTGAAGTGAGCTGAAGATGAACTTACTTTGGCAGAGTGGCTGAGATTATTCATTTTCTTCTTGTATTGGAGAGCATAGAGGGGAGGTTGCCAGCCACGCTGGCCTGCTCTGCCATTACCTCCAAGGCTGGAGAGGTGAGGCTTGGGTGCTCGCTGGAAACTTCCATCTGGTGAAGCACATTCTGGTGTTGACGTACTCCTCTTAACAAGACCTCAAGGAAGTTTTAAAGTTTTACTTTATTATTGTCACAGGTAGGTTTACATTAACACTGCAATGAAGTTACTGTGAAAATCCCCTCGTCGCCACACACTGGCGCCTGTTCGGGTACACTGAGGGAGAATTTAGTATGGTCAATGCACCTAACCAGCGCGTCTTTCAGACTGTGGGAGGAAACCGGAGCACTCGGAGGAAACCCATGCAGACACAGGGACTCTGCACAGACAGTGACCCAAGCTAGGAATTGTGACGCAGCAGTGAGAGGCAGCAGTGCTAACCACTGTGCCATGACTAAGCCTGGGCACAGCCTTCTTCTTTTTGTGTGCATCCATTTCTATAGATCTCCGGAAGATAGCTGGGCTGGAGAGAGTGAAAGGTGTGTGCTCGGGTGGCGCCTGGACCTTCGATCCCAGTCGATAATGACAGAGTGGACAAACAAGTTCATGTGATTCGGAGAGATAGACGCCTCTGCATAGCTTCTAGTCCAAAAGCGGGTATGATGTCCTTTCACTCTGACTAGCATGAAACAGACCACGGAACCTGCCTGTGACAGCACTTAGTTTCAAAATTGAAAATTCCACCCAAAATGATTTGAAACATGATGCTTAATAACAAAAAGAAAATCAACATTTAAGTAGATTCTGTGAGGGTTGTCCACACACCATACATTTAAGTGAGATTATTCTCAGGATGTTATTTTCCAAATTTCCAAGATGCTTTCACGCTGAAATCCAATGCATAGAAAATTAAACTTTTGAGGCTAACTCAAAATGTAATGAAACACGTGTGAGATGGTGCTAAATACTCCACCTCATAGATACTAAAATAATTCATTACTCATCCTATGTAATATTTGCATTTGTTGTGCTTATTTTGTAGGGTAGTGATTCTATTATGTATTTTCAAAGGTAAATTTTATAATGTAACATCAATTGCTGAATTTTGAGCTCTATATTTGGACAACTAAATATGTGGCAATCTTATAACTGACGAACTACAGTGATTGCAGTTTTTCTCACTCTCATTTGCTTAAATCAATGTGTTCATTTATGGGGGACTTTCACTGGATTAGTGACCCAGACTAATGTTCTAGGGATATGAGTTCGGCCCATCATGTTGGCCCAATGCAGATATGATGGGCTGAATGGCCTCCTTCTGCACCACAACTTTTCTATGGTTCTATGTAATCTCACCATGGCAGCTGGTGTAATTTTTAAATTCAATGAATAAGTCTGGAATTGAAAGTTAGCCTCAGTAATGATGGCCATGATTAATAGCCAACTATCATTGATTGTTGTAAAAACCCATTTGGTTCACTAATGCCCTTACAGGAAGGAAATCTGCTGAACTTACCTATTCTAACCCACATGTGACTCCAGACCCACAGCATCGTGGTTGACTCTTAATTGTCCTCTGAAATGGCTTGGTAAGTCATTCAGTCCAAGGGTAATTAAGGATGGGCAACAAATGTTGGCCTTCCCAGTGATGCCCACATCCCACTGAAGGATAAAGGAAAAACTAATATAAAAGTAAAATACTGCAGATCCTGGAAATCTGAAATAAAAGGTGGAAAATGCTGGAAATACTCAGCTGGTCTGGCAGCACCCGAGGGAAAGAAACAGGTTTAACGTTTCAGGTTGATAAGTCTTTCATCAGAATGGGAGAAGTTAGAAATGTAATAGGTTTATAAGCAAATGAAAGAGGGGAGGATGGAAAAAGGACAAAAGGGAAGGTCTGTGATAGGGCGGAAGACGGGAGACAAAAGAGTTAGTGGTTTAAGACCAAGGGGAGTAGTAATGGGACAAGTAAAGAAACAAAATATGTCTCGAGGAATGAAGAGCTGCCCTCCAAAGCAAAATCAAGTAAATGAGAATAAGATCAAAACATGCAAAGGAAAAGGAACCAAAATGGGGGCAAAGGTTACAGTCTGAAAGTGACATACCCAACTTTAAGTTCAGATAACTGTAAAAAATGCCTGATCAAAAGATGAGGTGCCGTTCCTCGAGCTTATATAAACTTCACAGGAACACAGTGTAGCACTTCTTATCCAGCTAACCTTAAATGCATCTCCAGTAGATGAGTATTTGGCTCAACTACTCCATCTGGTGGGCAAATTCCACTCTCTGGGTATAGAAATTTATCTTGATTTCCCTATTGGATTCATTAATGTCTGCCTTATATTTATGACTCTCGTTTTGGTCTCCTCCACAAGTGGAGCTATCTTCTCTACATCTACCCTGTCAAACCCTTCATAATTTTAAAGACCCCCATTAAGTTACCTCTAAGCTTTGTCTTTTCTAGAGCAAAGAGCCCCTGCGTGATCAGACTTTCTTAATAATTATATCCCCTCAGTTCTGGTATCAACTTTGCAAATCATTTTTGCACCTTCTCCAATACCTCTGTAGCAGTTTTGTAAGATGGAGACCAGAACAGAGGGCAGTATTCTGAGTGACACAATTACAGAATCACAGGATTTCCAAAAGATTTTGGATACAGAATTCGCCCAACAGACTTGGGAGCAAAGTTACAGCTTGTGGATCAAAGAGGCAGCAGTAGCCCAGATACGAAATTGGCTGAGTGACAGGAAAGAGGGAGCAGTGGTTATTGGTGTATTTTGTGCTGGAGGAAGGTTTGTAGTGGAGTTCCTCAGGAGTCAGTGTTGGGACATCCTGACACAGTTTAATGACCTGGACCTTCGTGTACCTGGCATAGTTTCAAAATTTGCAGATGACACGAAATTTGGAAATATTGTGAACTTTTGATTTGATTTGATTTATTATTGTCACATGTATTAGTATAGTGAAAAGAATTGTTTCTTGCATGCTATACAGACAAGACATGCTGTTCATAGGGAAGGAAAGGAGAGAGTGCAGAATGAAGTGTTACAGTCATAGCTAAGGTGTAGAGAAAGATCAACTTAGTGCGAGGTAGGTCCATTCAAAAGTCTGATGGCAGCAGGGAAGAAGCGGTTCTCGAGTTGGTTGGTATGTGACCTCAAACTTTTGTATCTTTTTCCCGACAGAAGAAGGTGGAAGAGAGTTAGTCTGGGTGTAATTATGCTGTGAAGAGGGTGGTATAGTACACCAAAAAGAAGTAGACAGATTGGTAGAATGGGTAGAGGGAGGGCAGATGAAAATCAATGCAGAGAAATGTGACATGATTAAATTTTTAGGAAGAACATGAAGAGAAAATGTAAAGGGTACAATTCTAAGGGAGGTGCAGGAGCAGAGAGACCTTGGTGTATTTGTGCATAAGTCATTGAAGGTGGCTGGACAGGTTGAGAGTGTGATTAATAAAACATACAGTATCCTTGGCTTTGTTAATAGAGGCATAGAGTAAAAGAGTAAGGAGGTTATGAAACTCCCACCATTTTTACTATGGGAAGCGTTTGTGGAAGCACAACGTGACACAAAGTTTTTAGCACTAACTCGCTTATTTTTAAACAAGGTAACCCTGAACTCCGCCTGTTGAGCTTTGCAACACCCCAAGCTCTAAACTCTTGCTGCAGGTTTTTTTTACTTACAATGCTCCCTGTACTGTTCTAGATCTTTCCAGGTAGAGCATGTGGCGAGCTTCTTTTTACTGTTGTTTTCTCCGGAATCTTTGTTTCAGTTCCTTTGATGGCTATTACCTCCAACGCCAGCTTTGGTGAAGCAAATTTTTTATCTTCTTAATCCTTTTCAGATGTCTGCAGTGGGATTAACGATTTTTCTATTCTTTTTATTTCTCTGGGAGGTTCCAATCTCCTCATTGTTGGTTTTCTTTAAAATACCACAAAGGATAGGCTTGCAGACCACAAAGGTACAAACAAACAAGAACTTCATTGGAAAGATGTTTACTCTCCAGGCTGTTAGGATAGACTGCCCATTTGCCTGCACAAATGGCTAATGACATCATCAATTCATCACATGATCAGACTCAAAGTGACCTTGTTCTAACTGGGAATAAACATGAATACACAACAACAATAAAACACAAATAATTATACCTGAGGCCAAACTTCTTAATTCAATTTTCATTCTACACTCATTCTATAGCCATGCTGTAACACTATCCCTAGTAAATCAAGCCAGATACTTGGAAGATTATCCTACTTGGTCTGAGTACTGTTTTAAAGGTTAGTACAAGGGCTGAGATTTCTTGGACGCTCTGTCTACTACCAGAAAGATTGTCCCTTCAAATCCTGTTTAATCATCCTGTGGTTGTAGACTCCTAATTCAACACAAGCATTGCTACCATCTTAAGTGTAGCCAAAGCGTGTTAGAACTCTCCTGCTCCTAGTATTCTTTAACACTGGATTCCTGGATCAAAACCTCTCTCCATATGGAGTGCGCATCGACCATAATTAAGAACATGGAACGCAAAAAAGGCCCAGCAAAGTCTACATGCACTCACATACAGGGCCGCCCAGGCCACCCCCGTGCATATAGAGGGGCTGAAGGGGGGGGGGGGGGGGTGGAGTTTCTGATTCTCCTGGCACAAGTCATAGTCTGACCAAGTCGGTAATGTCTGCAGCAAGACCAGGCCACCACATTTAGCTCCTGGCTAGCATTTTCAACTTCAAAATCCCAGCGTGGCCATGGTGTAATTCCATAAGTTTTGGACATCACCCTGAGCGATGGACAACTCGGGAACCTCAGAAGACGATGCCATCCTCAACACTGAGCTTGTCTTTCTTCGTTCAGTAGTGTTTCATTTCACCTGAGGCCTGTCCTCTAAATCCCCCATGTAATATGTTTTCATTTAGATCGGACTGGGTCCTTTTGCATCCAGACCTTTTGCCTTGCAGACACCAACAAGGTGTCCAAAACATGGAGGGTCATCATGGTCTCTTCCACAGCTGGTAATGAAGCAAGGTTCACAGGCAATGTCAGACGACTCAGTGCATCAGCGATAGCCATCCGGGTTGTGGGGTGATGCTCTAGGGGGTATTCATAGGCAGCCAATAAGGCGGCCCAATGCTGTATCTGGGCGGGAGTAATGGGGGTATTAACTTGTCTTCTTTAAAAAGTCCCAGCAATGGTTTATGATCAGTTACTATGATGGAGCATTTAGTGTAAACATACTGATAGAATCTTTTGATGTCAGACACAACTGCCAACCCCTCTTTTGATCTGGGAATACCTCAGCTCAGAATCCAAGAGGGTCCTAGGTGCGTACGCAATAAACTTCTCTGTTCCATCTCTCCAGCGATGTGCCAGTACTGCTCCAACCCTGTAAGGGGAGGTATTCCATATAGGTCAAGGTCCTTTTTGGGGTCAAAATAGGCCAATAAATTGGAGGACAAAAGTTGCTGTTTAACACTGTTGCAGCGCCTCCTAAGATCACCTTTGATGTTTCCATAGTAGGGTATACAAACCATAGAAGAAACCATAGAAACCATAGAAACCCTACAGTGCAGAAGGAGGCCATTCGGCCCATCGAGTCTACACCGACCACAATCCCACCCAGGCCCTACCCCCACATATTTACCCGCTAATCCCACGCATCACAGGACTCTAAGGGGCAATTTCTAACCTGGCCAATCAACCTAACCCGCACATCTTTGGACTGTGGGAGGAAACCGGAGCACCCGGAGGAAACCCACGCAGACACGAGGAGAATGTGCAAACTCCACACAGACAGTGACCCGAGCCGGGAATCGAACCCAGGACCCTGGAGCTGTGAAGCAGCAGTGCTAACCACTGTGCTACCGTGCCGCCCCTAGGGGGCTACTAAAGAATATAAATTAGGAATAAACTTCCCGTGATAATTCATTAACCCAGGAAGGATTTCAGATCCATGGGGTTCTTTGGAGTTGGCACCTCCTTGATGGCCTTCACTTTGTCTTCCACTCAATAGCCCAAATAGATCATTGCACTTGCTTGGAAGAGACATTTTTCTCTGACCTCCAAAAATGGCCATAAGACCTCTTCCGTGTTTGCGTTCCGAAGTCCTGTGACTACGATATCGTCCAGGTACACTGCTAGAGATAATCATGTTCTCCATGACCCGTTGAAAAATGATGCATGCAGATGAGACACCAAAGAGCAGGCGAGCGTACTCTTTTAGGCCTTTGTGCATATTAATTGTCACGTATTAGTAGAGAAGTGGTACTGGGAAAGTTAATGGAATTGAAGGCGGAAAAATCCTCTGGGCCTGATAATCTACATCCCAGAGTACTTAAGGAAGTGGTTCTAGAAATAGTAGGTGCAATGGTGGTCATCTTCCAGGATTCTATAGACTCTGGGAGTCTTTGCAGATTGGAGGGTAGCAAATGTCACTCCAATATTCAAAAAGGGAGGTAGAGAGAAAACAGGGAATTATAGACCAGTAAGCTTAACATCGGTGGTGGGGAAAATTCTTGAAATATTATCAAGGACTTTATAGCAGAGCATTTAGAAAGCAGTAGCAGGATCAGACAGAGTCAGCATGGATTTATGAAGGGGAAATCATGCTTGACAAATCTGTTGGAGTTCTTTGAAGATGTAACTAGTAGAGTTGACAAGGGGGAACCAGTTGATGTGGTATATTTGGATTTTCAGAAAGCATTTGACAAAGTCCCGCACAAGAGATTATCGTGCAAGATTAAAGCGTATGGGATTGGAAGAAGTGTATTGAGATGGATAGAAAGCTGGTTGGCAGAGAGGAAACAAAGAGTAGGAATTAATGGGTGCTTTTCAAATTGGCAGGCAGTAACTAGTGGGGTGCCACAGGGATCGGTGCTGGGACCCCAGCTCTTCATAATATATATTAATGATTTGGATGAGGGAACAAAATGTAACATCTCAAAGTTTGCAGATGATACCAAGTTGGGTGGGAGGGTGACGAGGATGCAGAGATCCTTCAGAAATGATCTGGACAGGTTGGGTGAGTGGGCTAAGCAATGGCAGATGCAGTATAATTTGGATAAGTGTGAGGTAATTCGTTTTGGAAGCAAAAACAAGGCGGCAGATTACTACCTGAATGTAAATTGGGAGAGGGGAGAGTGCAGCAGGACCTGGGTGTCCTTGTGCACCAGTCGCTGAAGGTAAGCATGCAAGTGCAGCAGGCAGTAAAGAAGGCAAATGGCATGTTGGCCTTCATTACGAGACGTTTCGAATACAGGAGCAGGGATGTTGTTGCAACTAGACAGGGTCTTGGTAAGGCCACACCTAGAGTATTGTGTGCAGTTTTGATTTGATTTATTATTGTCACATGTATTGGTATACAGTGAAAAGTATTGTTTCTTGCGCACTATACAGACAAGGCATATCGTTCATAGAGAAGGAAAGGAGAGAGTGCAGAACGTAGTGTTACAGTCATAGCTAGGGTGTAGAGAAAGATCAAGTTAATGCAAGGTAAGTCCATTCAAAAGTCTGACAGCAGCAGGGAAGAAGCTGTTCTCGAGTCGGTTGGTACGTGACCTCAGACTTTTGTATCTTTTTCCCGACGGAAGACGGTGGAAGAGAGAATGTCCGGGGTGTGTGGGGTTCTTAATTATGTTGGCTGCTTTGCCGAGGCAGCAGGAAGTGTAGACAGAGTTAATGGATAGGAGACTGGTTTACGTGATGGGTTGGGCTACATTCACGACCTTTCGTAGTTCCTTGTGGTCTTGGGCAGAGCAGGAGCCATACCAAGCTGTGATACCACGAGAAATAATGTTTCTATGGTGCATCTGTAAAAGTTGGTGACAGTCGTAGCTGACATGCCAAATTTCCTTAGTCTTCTGAGAAAGTAGAGGCGTTGGTGGGCTTTCTTCACTATAGTGTCAGCATGGCGGGGGGAGATCAGGACAGGTTGTTGGTTATCTGGACACCTAAAAAGTTGAAGCTCTCGACCCTTTCTACTTCATCCCCTTGATGTAGACAGGGGCATGTTCTCCTTTACGCTTCCTGAAGTTGATGACAATCTCCTTCGTTTTCTTGACATTGAGGGAGAGATTATTGTTGCCGCACCTGTTCACCAGATTCTCTATCTCATTCCTGTACTGTCTCGTCATTGTTTGAGATCCGACCCACTACGGTGGTGTCGTCAGCAAAGTTGAAAATCGAATTGGAGGAGAATTTGGCCACACAGTCATAGGTGTATAAAGAGTATAGTAGGGGGCTGAGAACACAGCCTTGTGGGGCACCGGTGTTGAGGATGATCATGGAGGAGGTGTTGTTGCCTATCCTTACTGATCGTGGTCTGTGAGTTAGGAAGTTCAGGATCCAGTCGCAGAGGGAGGTGCCGAGGCCCAGGCCACGGAATTTGGAGATGAGTTTCATGGGAATAATGGTGTTGAAGGTTGAGCTGTAGTCAATAAATAGGAGTCTGACATAGGTGTCCTTGTTATCTAGGTGTTCCAGGGTTGAGTGCAGGGCCAGGGAGATGGCGTCTGCTCTGGACCTGTTGTGGCGGTAGGCAAA
This sequence comes from Mustelus asterias, assembly GCF_964213995.1. Taxonomy (NCBI): domain Eukaryota; kingdom Metazoa; phylum Chordata; class Chondrichthyes; order Carcharhiniformes; family Triakidae; genus Mustelus; species Mustelus asterias. The sequence goes on from NC_135804.1 coordinate 27,050,925, forward strand.
CTGTCGTGGATCCAGGTAGTCCAGAAGGCTGGAATTGATTTGTGCCATGACTAGCCTTTCGAAGAACTTCATAATGATGGATGTCAGAGCCACCGGCAGATAGTCATTAAGGCAGGCTGCTTGGTTTTTCTTAGGTACTGGGATGATGGTCGTCTTCTTGAAGCTGATAGGGACCTCAGATTGTTGTAGAGGTTGAAGATGTCTGTGAATATCCCCGCCAGCTGATCCGCGCCTGATCCGAGTGCTCGTCTGGGCACCCCATCCGGGTCAGTCGCTTTCCGTGGGTTGACCTTCGAGGAAGCTGCTCTGACATCTGCAATGCTGACTCCCAGATACAGGTTTATCCAGGGCTTCCAGGGTGGAAGGCGTGATCTCGTTGATCTCTTGCTCAAAACAGGCATTGAACTCATTCGGGAGGGGTGCGTTGGAGCCGGCGATTTTACATGACTTCATCTTGTAGCCTGTTATGTCTTGCAAATTTTGCCATAGTCGGCGGGGGTCGGTGTGGCTAGCCTGGGAGTCTAGTTTGGTCCGGTACTGTCTTTAGGCATCTTTAATGGATCTCCTTAGATCCATTAAGCTTTCTTGTATAGGTCAGTGTTGCTTGACTTGAACGCCTCAGACCTGGACTTCAGCAAGCAGCGGAGATCCCTGTTCATCCATGGTTTCCGGTTGGGGAACACACGGATTTGCTTCTTTGCCACACAGTCTTCTACACATTTACTAATGAAGTTAGTTACTGTAATGGCGTACTCGTTCAGGCTTTTTTTGGTCTCCTTTTCGGAGGAAGGATGTTGTTGCTCTCGAGGGAGTGCAGCGAAGGTTTATCAGGCTGATTCCAGGGATGGCGGGACTGATGTATGAGGAGAGATTGACTAAGTTAGGATTGTTTTTGCTGGAGTTCAGATAAATGAGGGGGGAATCTCAGAGACTTATAAAATTCTAACAGGCCTAGACAGGATAGATGCAGGGAGGATGTTCCCGATGGTGAGGGAGTCCAGAACCAGGGATCATAGTCTGAGGATTCAGGGTATACCATTTAGGACGGAGGTGAGGAGACATTTCTTCACCCAAAGAGTGGTGAGCTGTGGAATTCATTACCACAGGAAGTATTTGATGCTAAAACATTGAATGCATTCAAGAGGCGGCTGCATATAGCACTAGGTTTAATGGGATCAAAGGTTATGGGGGTAAAGCAGGATTAGGCTATTGAGTTGGATGATCAGGTATGATCTTAATGAATGGCGGAGCAGGCTCGAAGGGCCAAATAGCCTCTTCCTGCTCCTATCTTCTATGTATTTTCGGGAAGGCTCGTCCATTTTAAGTTGGATATACGCATGGCTCATATCCAACTTCAAAAATGTTTGGCACCCATCTAACCTGGTGTACAGGTCTTCAATCTGGGGCATGAGGTATCTGTCAAGCTTAAAAACCCTATTGACAGCAAGCTTAGAGTCTGCACAAAGTCAGACCAATTTATCTAGTTTGAGGGCAGGAACAAACAGGTGCGGCCCACTCCGCGAACTGCATAGGTCTCATGATGCCCAGCTTTTCCAAGCATTCCAGTTCCGACTCTACTTTTTCCAATTGGGAGTATGGAATTGGTCTCCCTCAAATACTTAGGCATAGTATCAGGGTCGATGTAGCTCTTAGCCTTGGCTCCCATTATTTTTCCAAGCCCTTTTTGGAAATCTTTGGGGTACTTATTGATGACTTTATACACTCCCCCCATGCCCAGATTGAAGATCTCCAACCAGTTCAGTCTGATGTGTTGGAGCCAATCTCTCCCCATAAGGCAAGGTCCTTGTGCCCGTAGCGTTGAGTGGAAGTCAAGCTGATTGCTGCCTGAAAGTCACTAGGGTTGTTGTGGTGCATTTTATCTGGAATGGTTCCCTTGTATAGGTGGCCAGCTGGCCTCTGTGCTTCGAGTTCAAGAGCTGAATATCAGCCCAGAAGCAATTATAAGTCTGCTCCCCGCTGACGGAAACTGTAGTTCCCATATTCACTTCCATTTTTAATGGGTAGCCATTTACTAACAAGTCCACCATTATGGGGGACAATGTTTGTTGTGGAGATGCAACTTAATTGCATTGTCCCAGTCCCCGGTTGTGTGCCTAACCACCAAGTACGGTCTGGTACGAGCCTTCTTTTGAAATAGCATGCATTTGGATTGTCCCTATATCTTTGCCTCGCAATAGTCCTCCGGCTAGTACCTACAGCCTTCTGGAATATGCTTCCTAGGAGTCCGAAGGCTATCCCTGACCGTTGTAAGGGATTCTGAGATATTTTACCAATACCATCGCTCTCCGTTGAGGATGTTGCATGAGGTCTCTCCCCCCAGTTGGAAGACACTGCTATTTGACATCCCCCATAGTTCCTGAACTCCTTTCTCTGCATTCTCCAATTATCGAGCTATCTCAATGGCATTCTATAGATCCAAATTGGGTTCTGCCAATTAGATCATAGCTGTTCTGCACCTTAACACTATCCAGTCACCTTGATTCTGTAACTGTTAATACCTTTGCTCAACACAAATCAATTAACCTGCTTTGAAGTTTTTAATTGACCTAGCTTCAACAGCCTTTTTCTTTGGGTGAGTGGTGGTAAGAGTAGCAGATTATCACCTGTGATATGCTTCCTGATATCCATGAATGGCCAAGTTCTAACTTTTTTCTCTTGCTGCAACTTCCTGCTGCCATCCGTGTTATTTAAATTGGTGACATCTGCAAACATGGATTATGGCTCTCTATTCCTTTGTCTAAGCCATTTGTAAATGCTGTTATTTCACAACATGGTTGATTAATCTAGTTGAACTATGATAGAGTCAAAATTAATAGTAGCAAAGCTTGTACTAAGAAACAAGAAATGCACAATACCCCAGAATCTGAAGGATACTGCAAGACATGGAACAAAATGTCTTCGAACATTAATGAGCAACTTTTTTCTTTTCTGTATGGCATACTTTGCAGAAACTAATTCAAGTACTTACGAGTCAGAATCTCCATTTTGGGAAACCGATGTCTGGCCATCTGTCTCTGTTTATACCGTTTCCAGAGTGCTTCATTATGAATGCTTGGCTGAGCTCCAAGATTTTAAAATGGGTTACCTCAGAAGCAAGGGCGCTTTGTTAACAGATGGGAGTGGAGTGTTTGCTTTGATTGATTAACATCTTTATGAGGTTCCTTGTTCTGTTTTAAGTCTATAAGCTTATCTGGACAAGATTAAAAGGTGTGAAATGAAGGAAAGCTTCTGTTATTGATACCATGAATGGCTATCCAATTGACACTTTTATATGGTTGCAAGAACAGTAGTTTTTTTTCTTTTCAAAGCAGATTTCTGAATAGGTGTTTTCTCCCCTCATCATTTCAAAAATTTCCATTGTTATATGGCTCATTAGTTCTGTACATAATGCATACTGGGTGAGTATGGAAGGGCCTCACAAATTTTAAAACAACTGGGACAAAGTTCCAAAAAAACTGAGGCAGTCCATGTAACAAGCCCACCTCAGCACTTGCTTACTCTGGTGGTCAACTCTATCTACTTCTTGAGTTGACAGGCTCTACTGTTTCCTGCCCCCACCTTCCAGAGCAAAGATTGCATGTGGTGGGCTCCTACGAATTACCTGTCTTGGTAATGAAAATCAGTCTCAGATCGGTAACTGGATGTCCTTGGTTTCACCATCATCTTTGTAAAAGCTATTATGTTGGCCTGGCCAGTGATGCTCACGAACGAATAAAAGCAAAAGAATTACTTACGACCTCTGCTCATCATTAGTCATTGGAGAACAATTTTCTATTCACTTTATGCTCTGGAGCAAGTTGTAGAATTAGGGCATACAAAAATGATTAGCTATGGAAGACACAGTCCTCTAGATTTGTGATCCACAATCCAAGCTATAAGCTCCTCAAATCGACCCTAAAGCTTTTTGCTAGGTTGTTCAAGTAAGAATTCCTACAGAATATAAACTTTGGATTGGGCAACAGAAAAAAAAATTGTAATTAATTATGAACCACAGCTGTTAAACTGTACTGCATCATTGTACTGTGTTGGCGAACATCAGGCACAAGCTCTGAAGAATCAATCACTCAGGAGGAATAAACATGGAGATATGATATTCTAACATGTATTGCAACCATGGACATACAATGATTGAGTGGGCCCAAAAGAATCTTGTATTAATCATTTTGTTATTTGGAATTGAACCCAATAAACTTCTGATTCATTTTCATGGCAATACAAAAGAATTCAAGTATATAACAAATAACCAAAGTCTAATGCATAATGTCTGTTGCTGTGTCTAACGTAATTAGCAAAATTGGTCAATTTTTGCAGTAATAGGAAATATTTTCCCTTTAACTGCAGTAAAACAATTAAACAAATTAAAGGCTTTTCTTACACTCAGTAACACCATCTCATACAAGGATTTGATCAAAGGATTCTATTATAGAATGGAGAGCAAGGAATTCAACCTCCATGAACCAAAAACATTTCAAACATAATTTCAGCCCAGGCTAAGATATTTATATGGCAGTGAATGAAATGGATACCACAAAAAAAAAGCAACTCTGGATCCCATGCTGAGCTGATCCAAGACAGGCTTCGCTAGATTTTGATACACTTGGCTGTAAAAGAGAGTAGAATAATCAACGGACCATATTATGCACATCACTTGCAAGAGACAACATACAACACAAGCCTATTGATACACAAGTGACTGGAGATTTACACAACCTAAAAGTACATTCAACATTTAGTGCTTTACCCCAATTCCAATTTATATTTATCGTCATTATGGAAGGCACATATCTTTAGAAACATGAACTTGTAATAGAAAATTGAACTGTCTCAGAGCTCAACTTATATGTTGACTAGTTTTAGTTTAGCCAAACAGTCTGTAATGTCCAAATGACCATTTGCTGTCGTGCAAAAAATACAGGACAGAGTATTACTTTATTTCTATATTCACCATGAATAATTGGCTAAGATGTCGACTCCTTCGTCTCCTCAGTCCCATTTTCATTTCCAGGATCCTGTGATTGAAAAGGGACGTTTTGGGCCAACATTTTCTTGGTTGCTGTTACAAGCTTGGAATAGTTTTCTGGATTATAATGTCTGCGATGTTTTGAATGCAGCAGAGGAGCTCTATCCTTGTTTCGTGATAAAAACATTGGAGGACGTCTCAGTTTTTCACCATCTTTCAAAGATTCTGGGAGTGACTTCCTTTTGCTTTCTGGAAGCAACATGATGCACAGTACTGAGAGGACAGCAAAAGTGGCAAACACAACATGAAGAAGAAAAAAGCCCCGTTTATTGTGGAGATTCATTATTGGCGATGTTGCTTTCCCAATACAGCTTGTTGCCAGAATAAGGCCTAAGCCTGCACCTCTGCAAAAACATTTTACAAAGATAAAAATTAGGAATTCATGAATATAGATAAAAACAGATACAATAAGTGCTTCTGGAATATCTAATCATAATTCATCTAATTCATGAAGGGGCAGAATTTGTGTCAGAATAACGGTAAAGCAAATGGTGCTCACTGTTATTCATGGGTAAATGCTACCGCAATTTCAGGTGAAGAGCAGGTAATCGGCTAAATGTGAATATTCAGAAGTTGCTGCCTGAGCTTTACTGCTCCACCATCAGCTTCAAGAAAAGAGCATTTCAATCTTGGTCTCCTGATTTTGTTTGAAATACAATGGAACTTTTTTTGCCCAATAAAGTCACCTGAGAACATTGAAGTACGAACATAACAACGTGATAGATTCTAATAAACAAAATCAATAATAAATCAACCAACCTCTCTGGCATTAAGAGTTAACTATTGCAAAAGAAAAGTTTCATTCCTTTCGGGCTGGATCCCATTTAGGCAGATCTGATCTTTTCTATATATTGGTGTTCATGACTGAGGCCAATATTTTGTGTGACTGAATATGGCGGCGGTCAGGGAAAGGAGGAGTGAGTGAAGAGAGTTAGAAAGGAAAGCTAGCACAAAGATGAGCTAAGTTTCAGGTGTACTGTGGATGAGACACAAAAACTGTGCTACTCCTGGCTTGTTTTGGTGATCTGAAGTCACCCAACATGATTTTATATAGTACTTCTGTTATATTCATTGATTCATTTAACTTATTCATTTCAATTCCTGCTTGGATCGCACAGTGTCTGGTACAGTATTTCAATTTGTGCCTTGGTTTTTCTGGGCAAGAAACGTGTGAAGGAATCTAACTGTGGCTTTAACATCAATTTCCTTGAGAACCCATGATTCACTTTAAAGGTTGTTTCACATAAAATCATGATCTTCAGGAACACAACCACAGCTTTAAGTGAGGACTTACTGGATAAGTCAAAAATATACTATCCTTTTCCAAAAAAAATCAGTTGATATTAGATATAACACTTGTTTCAAACGTACAAAGAAGGCACAATCTTTCACACACAGAAAATAAATAAAAATTGTTCTACTGCTTATATTCCCAGAGGGGAAGAGGATTCCGCCACAGTAATAAACCAGAGATCAAGATATTCAACCCAAGTAGCTTAGAAACGTAAAGGTCCAAATGCATGTATGTGGGCTTCTGTCTATTATCATGACAAATTACTGGTTGGAGATGTTGTGGATTATGGGGACCATGCCAAATGAAAGACCAGCACTTTCCAATACAGGTAAAAACAGGGAAGAAAGGACCTTGCAGCCTATTATTTCAAACTGGCCTTTGACCTTCCACTCTTATACGATTTAAATAGCAGACTGCATGTACCAACCTGAGTTTCTGCTTCAACACTGACCGCTCTGAAATTTTGCCAGTAGAGGGAGGTGGGGGTCGGAGAAAAAGGTCACAGGCAAGTGCAAAAGCACACATCATTAAAAATGTAGTAATGCACCATCTGCAGACTGCAACTCGACAGTGTTGAAAATAATGTGCAGCTTTCAAAGGTGAATTAATTTTGAAATAACTTATTAAAGGATACTTTGATTCTACCTTTTCATTGTTAGTTCTAGACATTTGTAGTTTTGGAATGTATTACTACATTGCATATTTGCCACTTTACTTCAGATTCAAGGTCTCAAATTTTAGTGACAAGTCTGTAAAAAGTCCGCAAAAAATTGACATGTAAAAAAACCCAGAAATGAACATAAAAACCCATTGCTGTACTTACCTAACTACAGTTGGAATAACCTCGCTGGCAAAAAATATGCTCAGTATAACAACAGCATAGGCTGAGAACAGACCCAGGATGGAGAGAGCCAGGCGAAAGCCTTGATGCAGGTCTGCAGGAAAACAAAAATAAACAGTTGGTGGTGTAATACAGAAAAGCATAAATTGATTACCAAATATGTATTTTGGAGGAATTGCCCGAGGAGGTGATGGAGCAGCACATGTCTCCAACACAGCTGATACTCATGGACCTTATATTACAGGATGACGACGACAACTTGGAGTGGGGACAGTGCACAGATCCTCACACAAAACTTCTGTGAATGTCTGACTCCTGTATGGCTGATGGCAGGTTGCTTGCCATCATATTATGGTGATGCAGCAGGGAAAGTTAAACCTCTCTTGATCCCACAGCATCCTTCATGAGCTGAACCCTCGAGGCAGGCAGAGGCTGCTGGGATGAGGGCCAGTCACACCTCAAAAGTGCAGACAGCAAACAATGGAGAATGACTGGTCGTGGCAGATATCCATATTCCCATCAAAATACAGGCCTGACTGATGTGTTTAGTCACTGTGAAGGAAATCCATCAATGTATTGGTAAGCTTCCACAAAGTATAGGGAGAAAGCCCCATACTGCACTGAGCACTCTGCCTTTACCTTGTTCAGGAACCAGGTTTTCACTTCAGAATGACAGGAACATAGCTCAGGAGCCACAGAAAGGGTGACATTAGTGGGAGTTTATTTACAGAATTGAATATTATGTATAAGTGATCAACGCCCTTGCCCATGTTGTGCAACTACAACTTCTTAACCTTTTGAGCGGCACGGTAGCACAGTGGTTAGCACTGCTGCTTCACAGCTCCAGGGACCTGGGTTAGATTCCCAGCTTGGGTCACTGTCTGTGTGGAGTTTGCACATTCGCCTCGTGTCTGCGTGGGTTTCCTCCGGGTGCTCCGGTTTCCTCCCACAGTCCAAAGATGTGCGGGTTAGGTTGATTGGCCATGCTAAAAATTGCCCCTTAGTGTCCTGAGATGCGTAGATTAGAGGGATCAGCGGGTAAATATGTGGGGTGGGGCCTGGGTGGGATTGTGGTTGGTGCAGACTCGATGGGCCAAATGGCCTCTTTCTGCACTGTAGGGTTTCTATGATTCCCTAACCTGCTTTTATATCTAGGTGCAGCCTACTGGCTGCTACAACATGTACTCTGTGATTACCTTGGTGGACACACTCTGCAGGGCCAAGACCGGGGGCGGTGCCCCGGCCCTGCTTTCAAGGTCCATGTGGCAGTGCCACCCTCCTCAGCCAGTGGAACTGGAACTGAAGCGGTCCTTTCCCACTCTGTCTTTCTGTCTCCAAAACATCATGGCGAGCCTCCACCACACCTAGTAATCGCTCCAGGGAGACATTGGAGAACCTTGGTCATAGAATCCCTGCAGTGCAGAAAAGACCATTTGGCCCTTGGACTGACTCTCTGACAGAGTATCGTACATAGACCTTCTCCCCTACCCTATCCCCATAACCCTATGCATTTCCCATGGCTAATGGGATACTAAGGGGCTATTCATGGCCAATCCACCTAACCTCTACATCTTTGGACCGTGGGAGGAAACCAGAACACCCGGGGAAAACCCACGCAGACACAGGGAGAATGTGCAAACTCCACACAGTCACCCAAGATTGGAACTGAATCTGGGTCCCTCGAGCTGTGAGGCAGCAGTGCTAACAAGTGTGTCAGCATGCCACCCTATTGTGGAGTGTTTCCTGACAGCCATCATTTCCCAGCAAACTCCGAAGTGTGACTACTGCACACAGGGGCAGCCTTTATATGTGGCAACCGGATCACTGAAACACAGGTGATGGTGGGGCAGGTGAATCAGATATAGCATGGAACCCACGTCTGTTAATTTTTTTGACTAGGTGTTGCACAATAGAGTGGCAGAAAAGTCAAAAAAGCCATTGCCGTCAGTGACTCAACTCTGTTTTTCCCATCCGACATTGGACTTTGCCAATATCAGAGATGATACCACTCTGTTTTCACTGCTACCATATTTGGCACAACTGGATTTGTAACAGACACTGTAAATACAGCAACATTTTCACTTCTTATTGCAATTTAGCAAATGTGATTTTAGTCTCTTCCAACTGTGACAGTCAAAATACTTCACTTTTTCTATTCAATTCTGAAAGATTGCTGTCCCAGATGACTTCATCTAGATGATCAGATAAAGTCAGTAGTTATTATAAAATTTCTCACCAAGAAACACACAAATTGTATAGCTCGACTTAGAAATACTAAGACTTTTCTATTTAGTGCTAAAAATTTGTAGTGATAATCTATACTTACATTGTATAAGAGCAAGCAACAACAGTGATGACATTCCTGTGATGATTGTTGAGAGCAGCAGAATACCACGTCGGCCAAACTTGTTCACAGTAAAATATAGGAAAAGGAGAGCCACACCTTCAGCACCAACAGTGACAAAATAGTTCAAGTGGAAACTGGGGCTATAAGTAACGAGGCTTTGAGAAAAGCAGTGCTGAATTCCACTGCCAATGAACCTGGGATGAAATAAATAAGGTTATATTCTCTCGGTGGACTCACTGTAATGGCTAACACACTAATCAGAATAGAAATTCAGGAGGGGGGAAAGTAGATGCGATAGCTGGTGGTAAGATGGTACTAAATGGGCATTTTTATTTTATACAAACCAGTCATCTTTACATCTCAGTGAAAGTATGCACTAATAATGCAATAAAGCAAAATTGTCTTCAGCATAGGATTTTTTTATTTCTTGAACAAGCATATGAGAAGCCATCTTTTATTTTTTTTCAGCAGAATTTCTTCCAGTCTTAATGGTGAAACTGGAAAATGCATTTCACCATCCAAGTCACCATCATTCACTCTCCAGGCTCACACATGAAGAATGATTATTTGGGAAAATTACTAGAGAGCTAGCAACATCTGTAGAATCCACACCAGTAAAAGTCAGTAGACCATATAGAAGCAGAATTAGGCCATTCGGCCCCTCAAGTCTGCTCCACCATTCAATCATGGCTGATAAGTTTCACAACCCCATTCTCCTGCTTTTTCCCCATAACCCTTGATTGATAAATTGATAAAGGGATCAAGAATCTATCTATCTCTGTCTTAAATGCACTCAATGACCTGGCCTTCACAGCCTTCTGTGGTATTGAATTCAATAGATTCACCAGTCTCTGGCTGAAGAAATTCCTCCTCATCTCAGTTCTAAAGGGTTGTCCCTTTACTCTGAGGCTGTGCCCTCGGATCCCAGTCTCTCCTACTAATGGAAACATCTTCCCCACGTGCACTCTATCCAGGCCTTTCATTATTCTGTCAGTTTCAATGAGATCCCCCCTCATCCTTCTATACTCCGAGTACAGACCCAGAATCCTCAGATGCTCCTTGTACATCACGCCTTTCATTTCTGGGATCATTTTCGTGAATCTCCTCTGGACCCTCTCCAAGGCCAGCACATCCTTCCTTAGATACCGGACCCAAAATTGCTTGCAATATTCCAAAGAGTCTTATAAAGCTTCAGCAGTACATTCCTGCTTCTGTATTCTAGCCCTCTTGAAATGAATGCTAACACTGCATTTGCTTTCCTAACTACCAAGTCAACCTGCAAGTTAACCTTAAGAGAATGCTGAACTAAGACTCTCAAGTGCTCCCAATTTCCAAATTCTCTCATTTAGAAAATAGTCTACGCCTCTATTCTTCCTACCAAAGTGCATATCACACTTTCCCATGTTGTATTCCATCAGCTACTTCTTTACCCACTCTCCTAATCTGTCCAAATCCTTCTGCAGCCTCCCCGCCTCTTCAATACTACGTGTCCCTCCGCCTGTCTTTGTATCATTTGCAAACATAGCCACAATGCCCTCAGTCCCTTCAGCTAGATCATTTATGTATAGAGTGAAAAGTTGTGATCCCAACATGGACCCCTGCAGAATTTCACTAGTCACCGGCTGCCACCCTGAAAAGGACCCCTTTATCTCCACTCTCTGGCTTCTGTCAGCCAGCCAATCTTCTATACATGCTAGTCCCTTGCTTCTACCACCTTGGGCTCTTATCTTACTCAGCAGCCTCCTGTGCGACACTTTGTCAAAGGCCTTCTGGAAATCCAAGTAGATAACATCCACTGGCTCTCCTTTGTTTAATCTGCTTGTTACCTCCTCAAAGAATTCTAACAGATTTGTCAGGCATGGCCGCCCCTTGTAAAACCATGCTGACTTTGCCCTATTTCACCATCCACTTCCAAGTATTCCGAAATCTCAGCTCAGTACCATTAGGAAAAAGGAAGATTTTCCTAAAGAACTAAAAACTATATAAAAGTACAGAAACAGGTCATCAGGCCCAACTGATATATGCTGTTGCTTATTCTCCAAACAAGCCTTTTCGCGCCCTCCTCATTTAACTGTATCAGCATATCTTTCTTCTGTTCCTTTCTTCTTTATGTGTTTATCAAAGTTCCCCTTAAATCCATTTATGGTATTCCACTCAACTGCTCAGGTTACCTAATTGCATGTTCTAACTACTCTCTGGGCAAAGTTGTTTCTCTTGAATCTTCCATCTGATTTATTAGCAGAAATAAAACTTTATTCAATTTGACCAAATTAACATTAGGCAGTCATAGGATTTTTTTCCAAAAGACACATCAAAGAATGTCAATATTGGCCACAAGAGCAATAACAAATGACTTCGACAAAAGGTCACCTTCATTGTTAAGGCAGAGGACTCTAATAGTGCTAAATTAGAAAACAAAGATTATTGAAAAACAGATGACATAAAGGAAGAACTTAAAAGTATGCAAAACAGGACCAGCAGTCAATATAAAAGATACCACCCAGATCAAGTGGATAGTCAGAAAGGGATTAAGCCAAGAAAGCCACCTTAATATCTGCTATAAGAGATGCTAAATAAATATTTTGTCACTGTACATATAAATGAAAAGGAAACATGCAAAGAAAATAGAAGCAGGACTAGGCCATTTGGCCCTTTGAGCCTGCTCCGCCATTCATTATCATGGCTGATCACCAAATTCAATACCCTTAACCCGCCTTCCCTCTATATCCCTTGATCCTTCTAGCCCCAAGAGTTATATCGAATTCCTTTTTGAAATTAGTGTGTTGGCCTCAACTGCTTTATGTGGTAGTGAATTCCACAGATTCACCACTCTCTGGATGAAGAAATTTCTCCTCAACTCAGTCCTAAAAGCTTTACCGCTTATCCTCAAACTATGACCCTCAGTTCTGGATGCCCCCACCATCGGGAACACTCTTTCTGAATCTACACCATCTAATCCATCCCCGCTCATTCTTCTAAACTCCAATTAATATAATCCCAACCGACTTAGCATGAACATAATACAAGTTGCTACGACTTGATGAAATGCAAATTTTCTAAGCTATTTAAATGTAGAACACTCGAGGAATTAATTAGCAAGAGTGCCTTTCTCCCAGAAGACCAATGGGTGATGAATCTTATATTTTTGGGCGATTAAAGAGAGCCTGGCGTCAGTAGTACAACTGTTAGAGAGCACGTGATGAGACAGCATTAGGTTAGAAAGGGATGATCCATCAGGAACACAACACTGCTTAGTAAAATGTATATATTAGTCAAATCATATAAAGAAAATTACTGAGTGTAGATTAAGATAATAAAGCGATTATGCCAGGATTTTCAGAAGAACATTTTAAAAATGATGCCATTTGGGTTCATGGTACTAAAAGGTAAAATAGCAGCATGTCTCAAAGTTTAGCTGCAGGATAGAAAGCAGAGAACGGGGTAGATGGAGTATTTTGGATTCTTGTGATTTAGCTAGTGGCATGTTGCATGAATCTATGCTGTGACCACTCCTTAAAATGATCTGGAGCTGTGCATTGGCAGAATGTCAACATTTATTGACCACTATGATAGGCATGAATGCAAGAAACTGCAGGGTGATAAACAATTTAAAATAGTGGATATGTGAAATTAAATTACGTATAGGATATCAACTTTGGCTTAACTATTTTCTCAGTTTAGTAATCAAATTCTTTGTTTGCATTCCTACATATAAAACTCAAAATTTTATTTTCCCATTTTTATGGCCTTTTCCAACTACATTCATGTCTTTAAATGTTTTGTATATTTGCACCACTGTTCCATTACTCATTGGCATCCTTGACCATGGCATGTCCCAGGAAGTTCGAAAGAAAATCGTAGTGGAATACAAAGGAAGAAAATTAGGCTAATTCTCTTTACTTCCCCATCACCATCTACAGAATATGGCTATTTTAAGTTGAACCAATCAATTAGAGCACTTAAAAGAATATGATCAAAAAGAGTAAAATCTAATGGGGAAAGGTGCAAATGAAAAGAAAGTAGCACTGATGTGCAGTCAGCATTGACACAAACACCATAGGTCCTATTTTTTATAAGTTCAAAAACAGGTTAATTTTAATCACAAAAATAAATTTTATTACAATTATTCAATTTGCAAAGTACAATGTTTTCAGTAAAACTATGAATCTCATCCAGTATACCAACAGTTGATAACATTTTCTGTAATGGTTTCACAAACTCTTTTGTAAGAATTTAAAATACTCTTACAAAAACCACCATCGCAACAGGTTTGATAAGAAATATGTGCAAGGACAAATAAATCACATTCATATAACACCTTTCCTATCTTAGGGCTTTCCAAAACACTGAAGTGCAATCACTATTAGGCATGGGCTAATACTCACTATTCTGTTTTGGCTACACATCTAATTCCCAACCAAGGAATTGCAGCCCAACTGTATCTCAGCCACAGTTCCTAATAACAGCCAACCTTCCAACTTGAGTAGGGTTACATTCCATGAAATGTGTACTTTTGCATTTGTAAGAAACTATGTTAGAACATTCAAATTCTTTTCACATATTCTCTTTAACTATAGCCACGGTGTATTGCTCTCCTCAATTTTTTGGCAGATTTTGATATGGTCAACCACACCATCCTTCTCTAATTCTTGTCTTCTGCTGTCTAGTTTGGCAGAGCTGACTTTGCTTAACTGGGTTTACCCTATTTGACTATAGCTTATAGCCGACATGGTGAGCCGGTAAGATTGCGTACAAGACCAGAAGTCGTGTTCACGCCCCGTTTGGCACTGCCAGAGTTCCCAGCCCTGTTCTGCTGGCAGGATTGGTTTTGTGCCCAGGAAGGGTACAAACGCTGACCCCTTGCTAGTGATAATAGGGTGCTACATAAATGCAGGTCACTATTACACCACATTAGAGATGCAAACTGATCAATGTACATCCAGGACAATGTTAACCGTTTTCTGAAATAAAACAAATGGATCTTGGGTAGCAGAACAAGTTTATTACAAAACAGCTTTACTTACGTGGTGAACCCCAATATTAAGATGTTCTTCCAAATAACTCGAGAGTTTGCCATATCACACAAAGTATACAGACGAGACTGTGTATATTCTCCAAACACGGAATCCATTTCTGTGGTTGAGGGTGGAAGGGGTGGGAAAGGAGGCAAAATTCTCAATAATGATCTTTAATACACTGAAGGATGATATGCATGCCATATTTTAAGATGCTCATAACTTCTTTTGAATAGTGTGCCCAGTATGACCAAGATTATTAGGAGAAACTCAAAAAACTGTATTTGTTTTCTCTAGAGAGCAGGACATAGAGGAGAAATGTGACATTGGTCTCCAAAACGTTAAAAGTTTTGCCTGCATGTTGACTAACTGTCCTCTAAGATAGTCCAGTAAGCATCAGAGTCTTACAAAGGAACTAGTTTGGCCAATACATATCAAGCTTACCAGTGATGCTGATATCCTGAGAATAAACAAATCGCCCTTTACTGGCAACCACGCTTTCCCTTCCCATTCCACATACTCCGTAACTTACTTCCCAAATCCCATTGCTCCTGTCCCTTCAGAACCTCCATAACATGTACATCTTTTAGTCAACCATCTTAATATCTGGTTCTTTGGCAGACAGTATGTGGAGATGCCGGCATTGGACTGGGGTAAGCACAGTAGTCATGATGTGAACCTGGTGTTGTTAAACTTCTTACTGTAAGCACAGTAAGCAGTCTCAACACCAGGTTAAAGTCCAACAGGTTTATTTGGTCATACAAGCTTTCGGAGTCTCGCTCCACTGACACTCACCTGAAGGAGCGAGACTCCGAAAGCTTGTACTACCAAATAAACCTGTTGGACTTTAACCTGGTGTTGAGACTTCTTACTGTCTTTGACAGACAACAGTTAACAGACTGATAACAGATTAAAATAAACTTTTAATTATATTTCAAATTATGTTGCTCAAACTTTCCACGTAGCCTCAGAAAATTCTATGAAATGCTTTTTTCATGGAAGGACATTCGAAACATTAACTTGTCTTTGTCCTTCCTGCTGATTTGCTGTATTTCTAGAAGATTTTGTTTCAGATACACATGGATGAAACAGAATTGCAGATTACAAGAATAAATTGATAACCAAATAATAAACAGGGCATTACTGTGTGTCCTTGTAGAATAATGTAACCAGAAAATGTCTGTGGAAGATGTTAGCATAGGTCTGAATTGTGGCGATTCAAGGATGGTGGGAGGAGTACAGGTTTCGATGACTTGCCAGTTTATATAGAACTTCCTACATGTAGTTAAGTGGAAAAGTAAAATGCACTTTAAGAAACAGGCTTGGTGGACTTGTTCTGTACACACCGTTAAAACACACTGTTGGAACTCAATTACTTTAACCATTCCAAATCATGGTGGGTCACCTACCATTAAATACATTGCAGGGAGTGTATAATTCATCATCCATGTTGACACCATTACCAGTTGCTATACCCTGCAGTATTTGCTTACACCTCTCAATCTGTCTGGTTGCAAGAAGCCAGCGTGGAGACTCTGGAAATAAAGCTGGAGCACTGTAAATTGTTCAAAAATTCATTTAGTTCCATAAGTAGACTAATAAAATGTTACTAAAAATTTCACTGATCCTACTGAAAAAGAAAACAATTCTCCCCCAAAGGAAAGATTACAAAATAAATCAAAAATATATATTTGTGCAGTGGACATACACTGAGCAGTTCATGCACCTTACCATTTTGGGAATTAAATTGGATGGGGATTTAAGGAGATTGAAAATTAAGTGGCTCTCAGGCACCTTCATTCCACTGAGTAGATTGAAATAACAATAGCCCTAACAGGAGAGATTTATGTTGCTTATTTGTGATAAGTATATTTAAGCCTGAAGTCCTGTCACATTGACATCTCCAGTCAGATAACAGCATTTCAGATGGTCAATCCAATAAATATGTCTTCAGTAGCTACCATGAAAATATTCATCCCAATTCTGATGCAAGTACACCACTAAAAAAATTATCAGCTACTCAAAGTTTTGTATCCAAGTCACTGAAAGTGTAAATTCCTACTCAGATGTCAGAAATTTTTATTTATTCATGGGATGTGAGCATCGCTGGCAAGACCAGCATTGACTGCCCATAGCCATCTGCCCTTGATAAGATGGTGATGAGCGGCTTTGTTGAACTGCTGCAGTCCACGTGGTGTAGGTGTACCCACAGTGCTGTTAAGGATATTGACCCAGTGACAATGAAGGAACTGTTACATTTCCAAGTCATAATGCTGTTTAGTTTGGAGGGAACTTCTAGGTGGTAGTCTTCCCATGCATCTGCTGCCCTTGTCTTTCGAGATGGCAATGATTGTGGGTTTGGAATGTACTGTCTAATGAGCCTTGTTGAGTTCCTAGAAATGCTAGGAATGTTTCTAGAAATTATGAAGACTCAATACAACAGGTTTCCAACAGGCTTTAAGTATTGCAGAACATTTTGTTGGGAGAGTTCTTTTAAAATGTAATGCTCATTTTGGAGCATGATTGCTTAATGGATCAAATAATTTAAAGTTATTCTTATTGCAAATGAACCATACATTTTCCACCAGAATGAGAGAATTGCCACATTTCCAACTATTCATTTGGACGAGTAGAAAATCTGAAGAAGAATATCCCAGCTAATATTTGCAACTATATTCCAGAATATGACATCACACGTGTGGCACATTCCATAGATGACATAATGCCTGAAAGTCAGGTATCATACTTCTTGTTTTAAAGTGAAAAGTTTTAACCATCAACTTGGGAAAGGATGGGGTGCGGGTAAGGCAATATGGAAAAGTCATATGAATCCATACCCAAGAAACCCTTCCGTTCCCCTTTACTGCATCTCCTCTTTAAAAAAAAAGGGGCATTCCAATATATATTTTAATGAAATGATCATCGACATACAAACTGAAACAAAATAGTATCCATAAATGTGTGCTCCTTTCAAGACTCAGTCTTTGATCCAACATGATGTAAGTGCTGACACCTATGCAGCATGGGAGTGGGCAGTAGAAACATGAAACCAAAGTTCTTTAGGGAAGTCCCTTCATTGAAATTCTAAAGATAGAGTTCCAACATACTAGATAGCACTCAAAATAGTCCAGTATACACCAATAAGCAATCCATTGGCCCATTGATTTCCCCGAATGTGGAAACCTAAAACAAAGTCTCCAACTTGGAGTTTTCATTGGAGACTTCAGAGGGTTCTGACTCAGTTAATTGCAGAGTATCTATGAAACGTTAGACAGGAAAAAAACATGTCTAACTCCTGGGTAAGTATACAACTGACCAACCCTTCCACCCTGATTCATTCGTCCTCCCCGCCCCCCACTGATCAAACCTCAGCGCCCTGCTACCTACCACCCTCCTCACTCAGATTCATTCACTAATACTGAAAAGCTAAGGTTCCCAAGTTTTTTAGTGTGTTAGTGAATGAAGACTTAGCAAATATACAAGTACTGGTGTGAACAGTGGGTGTGCTCGTCTTCTCCTGATGATCCTGCAATATGAAGGAGTTCCAGAACAGGCATGCTCTGCAAACAAAGAACAGTACAGCACAGGAAACAGGCCCTTTGGCCCCCCAAGCCTGTGCCGCTCCTTGGTCCAACTAGACCATTTGTTCGTATCCCTCCATTCCCAGACTGCTCATGACTATCCAGGCAAGTCTTCAACGATGCCAGCGTGTCCGCCTCCACCACCCTACTTGGCAGCGCATTCCAGGCCCCCACCACTCTCGGTGTAAAAAAAAGTCCCTCTGATACCTGAGTTATACCTCGCCCCTCTCACCTTGAGCCCGTGAACCCTCGTGATCGTCACCTCCGACCTGGGAAAAAGCTTCCCACTGTTCACCCTATCTATACCCTTCATAATTTTGTACACCTCTATTTAGGTCTCCCCTCATTCTTCGCCTTTCCAGGGAGAACAAGCCCAGTTTACCCAATCTCTCCTCATAGCCAATCATAGAAGAAATCATAGAAACCCTACAGTGCAGAAGGAGGCCATTCGGCCCATCGAGTCTGCACCAACCACAATCCCACCCAGGCCCTACCCCACATATTTACCCACTAATCCCTCTAACCTACGCATCTCAGGACTCTAAGGGGCAATTTTTTTTAACCTGGCCAATCAACCTAACCCGCACATCTTTGGACTGTGGGAGGAAACCGGAGCACCCGGAGGAAACCCACGCAGACACGAGGAGAATGTGCAAACTCCACACAGACAGTGACCCGAGCAGGGAATCGAACCCAGGACCCTGGAGCTATGAAGCAGCAGTGCTAACCACTGTGTTACCGTGCCCCCCCCCCTTACCATACCTCCATACCCCTCCGTGCCGCCCCTCCATACCAGGCAACATCCTGGTAAACCTTCTCTGCACTCTCTCCAAAGCCTCCATGTCCTTCTGGTAGTGCAGCGACCAGAACTGGACGCAGTACTCCAAATGTGGTCTAACCAGCGTTCTATACAGCTGCAACATCAGACTCCAGCTTTTATACTCCATACCCCGTCCTATAAAGGCAAGCATACCATATGCCTTCTTCACCACCTTCTCCACCTGTGCTGCCACCTTTAAGGATTTGTGGACTTGCACACCTAGGTCCCTGTGTCTCTTGATGGCTCTGCCATTTATTGTATAACTCCCCCTTACATTAGTTCTTCCAAAATGCATCACTTCGCATTTATCTGGATTAAATTCCATCTGCCATTTCTCCGCCCAATTTTCCAGCCTATCTATATCCTGCTGTATTGCCCGACAACGTTCATCGCTATCTGCAAGTCCAGCCATCTTCGTGTCATCCGCAAACTTGCTGATAACACCAGTTACACCTTCTTCCAAATCATTTATATATATCACAAATAGCAGAGGTCCCAGTACAGAGCCCTGCGGAACACCACTGGTCACAGACCTCCAGCCGGAAAAAGACCCTTCAACTGCTACCCTCTGTCTCCTGTGGTCAAGCCAGTTCTCTACCTATCTAGCCACCTCTCCTTGTATCCCATGAGCCTTAACCTTCTTAACCAACCTGCCATGAGGGGCTTTGTCAAATGCCTTACTGAAATCCATATAGACGACATCCACGGCCCTTCCTTCGTCAACTGTTTTTGTCACTTCCTCAAAAAATTCCACCAAATTTGTAAGGCACGACCTCCCTCTCACAAAACCATGCTGACTGTCACTAATGAGATTGTTCCGTTCTAAATGCGCATACATCCTGTCTCTAAGAATCCTCTCCAACAACTTCCCTACCACGGACGTCAAGCTCACTGACCTATAATTACCCGGGTTATCCCTGCTACCCCTCTTAAATAACGGTACCACATTCGCTATCCTCCAATCCTCAGGGACCTCACCTGTGTCCAATGAAGAGACAAAGATATCCGTCAGAGGCCCAGCAATTACATCTCTTGTCTCCCTGAGCAGTATAGGATAGATGCCATCAGGTCCTGGGGATAAATTTCTGAAGAGGTCTGTTTCAGAAGTCCAGACCAGAAATGCAGAGCTCCATCTCAGTGTAAAGAAATAGGAGTGGAGAGACAATCCAATGGTGATTTGGCCCCATGTCAATTGTGGATCTTGCAGTTCTAGAATCACACTGGGATTTGGGGTTATGTTCAGCCAGGATCTGCAGTCTGGCAAGGGATTCACAGGCAAATACTTCCTTCCTCGATACACCACTGGAAAAATTCACCCAAGGTATTGTTCCACCCCAACTTCTCAAACTGTCGGTGATGACATCATATGTTCTGGTTTTCAACTAAGCCATTTTCTTTATTGATGGATCCATTGCCTTTCTAATCCCTTCATAAATGCCTCTGGCATTCTGTGTCGAAGGAAATCGGAATATGCTGGCAAATTTGGAACCAGCATTTATTGGTACATCACATCATAATCTTCAGGCAGCACTTAGCACATTTAGAGTCTTCTTATTCAGATATCTCTTGCAAATAATCAGAGTGAACCATTTAGCTTCAGTGACAGGTTTTGTCACAGTGACGCTATTGTCAAACCAGTCAGCATTTTTCTGCTCTTGCTTCTCATATGTGGAGAGTACGGTGTTGTGGATGTTGTCTCCAAATATGTTCCATTTTACTTCTGCACTCTGTTGGGGAATGCCAGAAAACGTATGGCTGGTTGATGAGGGCAGTATTTCCTCACTGAATGAAAAAATTTCAAGATTGCATCCTAACCCTGGTGCATGGCAGGGACCGATCGTATCACAGCTGTTCTGTGGTAGCTGTGTGTGTTGAGAATGTTATTTAGAGTCACATCTAGATCAGATCCAGCTGGTGCCAATGCCCTGAATCTTGGATGCCTCCAGGATACTGTTGCGTAGTTTGTTCTGAAAGAAGGTCTTATTTACATAAAGTTAGTGGTAGTGTGACATTAGTGTACCTTTAAGAGATTTTTTTAAAAAATCATGTTCCCTGCAGCTCTCAGTGTTGCCAAGTTGTCGACAGAAGCCTTTTTATTGCTCCTTCAATGGTTTAAGTGGGGTTTGTTTATTTTTACTCTGGGTTGTTTTATAACCCTGCATTGTTAGGAGAAACGTTCTGGACAGTTTTTTTCCCCAGTGAATGTAATTGATTATAGTTAATTGCTCATTTTCTTTCCATACATGTTAACTATATTCTTAAATAAACTTTGTTTGATAAAAGCTCCCGAGTGGGTCATTTGAATCATACCCGAGGTGAAGCATATCATGTTTGTTCCTAGCCAAATTCAAGGTGCAAAACCTATGATCCAGGTGGGTTCCGTAAAACACTTTGGAGTTTCTGACCTGAACCATAACAGTAGCAACAAAACTCAATTAGTCTCTGTTCATTCTCATTTATCTTTCTAAGGCAGCCATGGCTCCTGGTCTGTGCCCACTCTTTCATTGAAATCTCACAGTAGGTAAAGATATTTTGATGATAGCAATGTCAAGTCCCTCATAAGACCAGTCTTGTGCCTCTGTAGTCGAGCACAACATTGGAGGCTAACTGGCCCAGTTTGAATTAAGAGGTGGAAGGA
The DNA here is from genome assembly GCF_964213995.1 of Mustelus asterias. Classification (NCBI taxonomy): domain Eukaryota; kingdom Metazoa; phylum Chordata; class Chondrichthyes; order Carcharhiniformes; family Triakidae; genus Mustelus; species Mustelus asterias. The sequence goes on from NC_135804.1 coordinate 27,072,502, forward strand.
GAGAACATTTTCTGAACTATTTGTGGTCAGTTCTTTCATCAAAAGTTGCAAATTCCTTACTGTGCATCCTATATCCTCCTCACGTGTTTCTTCTAAATATTTTTCCTGCCAGATGAATGGGCAATTGTTTTTTTGTCATGATCCACTCTCAGGAAGCTTGGTTGCTTGTCAGGAAGCTGCGTCAATGCTCACCAATAAAGTTCCAAGCCGATCATGGCTGCCTTGTGCACATATATCGACCAGAGTTATTCCCTTAGCCTTCAACTCTCCCAAGGTATTTATTTAGCTATAGCTCAGACGTTTGTTCATAAATGTCAGGACATGTCTATAGGCTGGAGGTGGGGTGGACAAAACCTCTTCAAGGCTTCTTCTGAGGCTTTAGGCTTGTGCCATGAGGAACCCATGTTAAGGAAGGATATACTGTCATTAGATGCAGTTCAGCGAAGATTGGGCCCTGGGATGAGAGAGATGTCCTACCATGACAGGCTGAGTAAACTTCATCTATATTCTCTGGAGGTTAGAAGAATGAGGAGCAATCTCATTGAAACATTCAAGATTATGAAAAGCTTGACAGGGTAGGTACTGAGGCAGTGTTCCCCCTGGCTGCAGAATCTGGAAAGGGGGCACAATTTCAGGATAAGGGACCAATCATTTAGTACCAAGATGAGAAATTTCTTCAAAGGGTTTGAATGTTTGGAATTCTGTACCTCAAAAAGTCCCTCATTGAATACATCAAAGGCTGAGATAGGCAGGATTTTTGGTTTCTCAAGGAGTCAGGAGATATGGGGAGCAAACAAGAAAGTGGAGAAAAAGTCCAAGATTAGGCACTATTATGTTGAAGGTGGAACAAGCTTGACGAGCTGCATGGTTTCCTTCTGCTATGTTCTAAACTCTTCCACATTTCCATTTCCTTTAAGACCTTCCTTAAATCCTCTTGTTTCTCCATGTCCATTAATATCTCTTTATGTTGTCTTTGCATTTGTTCTAATGATTAGATGCCTGAAACATCAGCTTTTTTTTTCCACATTAAGGCACCACATTACAGAAAGCTGTTGTGTTGAATGTATGACTCCATGAAAACATAACAGCATAGGTGACAACATTAGTCCTATCAAAACTTTTTAAACACAACCACAAGTGAAACTCAGCAGTTAGAATGAATTATCTAGATATGAGGAAAATGTCTTTTTTTTAAAAAAATCACTTCCTTCATGTTTCTGAAACAAAAATATCTTTGTACATTCAAAAGCTGTGCACTATTCACCAAGGCTCCTTAGACAGCACCTTCCAAACTCACCATTGATACAATCGAGGACAAAGGCAGCACACTCATGGGAACATCACCACCTGCAAGTTTCCCTTCGAACCACTCACCACCCTGACTTGGAAATATTTGCTGTTCCTTCAGTCACTAGTTCAAAATGCTGGAAGTTTCTCACTAACAGCACTGTGGGTGTACCTACAGTACGTGGACTGTGGCAGTTCAAGAAGGCAACTCTCCACTGCCTTCTCTCAGGCAATTAGGGATGGACAATAATTGCTGGTCTAGTCTGCGATGCCCACATCCCAAGCATGATTTTAAAAGACTTCATGCCTGTAATACCCAGGAATATTATAAAGGAAAATTTTTTGACACTTCTACAAATTTTCAAATTTGCAATAGAACAGAGTTGGTAGGTTTATGCTGTTTTCTAACTCAGTCAGATGACTAACTTACTGTTAAAGCACTTACCACCAATAAATGAGGAGTAATATGAAGGGGGCAGTGACAACACCTTGCAAAACTCTCCAGTCCTTGCATAATTCAACTAATCCTGGCAGCAACATCTCCCCTCCTACTGTGAAGAATCCAGCA